>NC_137827.1:13589831-13734831 GCF_963921795.1 Nannobrachium achirus | reverse complement strand
CTGTTTGCAACCCTGCGGTGCGTGTGTGCGCGTGCACGAACGTTAGAGAATGGGCACGCGCGTGCGCGGTAACGTGCGCATTGCTTTTAGGGTCCCAGTTTTAGGCAACAGTGTTTTGCGTCCCGGTTTGAGTGGCTGAAAATATGGTCACCCTAAGTCTACTCATTGTGCAGAATGTCCCATTTCAAGTTTTCAAACGTACAAAAGTATTTTGAAAATATCTACAAGCTCTACAATGCATTGCTTCGCAACACATTGTGAGCTTGTAGATCTGCTATTTTCAAATGACTGAAATGTAAATATAGGGCTGAAGTGGTTACTACGTTTTTTAATAATAATCTATAAATATAAAGTAAAATATAAATAATTGGAGTGGAATAAAAGAACATTTGAATCAGAGACGTATAGTGGACAAGAAGTAAAAGTAGGCTATTGCAAATTGAAAATATTCAAGTAAAGTAGCCTACAAATACCTCAAAATTCTACTGCTAGTCCTACAGCACTTAAGTCAATGTAAATGTTACTTTGCACCACTGTGAAATAGCCTACTAATAATAAAGCTGCGGTGGGGTTGAGTTCAAAGCACCGTCCTCCTCACACACTGACACAAGGAGCCGTGTTTGCACTCCCGACCAATTTATTGCCATATGAACATATGGCCAATATTTTTGTTTCACGTCACTCGCGGGCTTGGAAAACAAACACGCTCGTAATGTCAGCGAGTCGCGCATGCAGTGCAGGACGCACGGCCACTTGGGCAGCTATGCAAACGGCACTTGGACAATACGAGGGGGAAAAAGGGAGCACTTGCTTTCTGGGTATATAAAGCACATCAGGGGCTTATCTTTTGCACGCACTCCTGACTCCCATTTGGAGATATTTCATTAACTCTCTCTCTCTCTCTCTGCTCGATCCGTGCTGTGTTGTTAACGATCAGCCCCTTCCTTCCTTCCACCGACATATAGGTAAGCCAATTATAATTATGATCGCGTTAGTTTCCACAGACTGACTATAATATAGCTATTACCCTTTTTAAATATTATGTGTTTCCCCCCCTACCTCTAATATTGGCATGGTGAGTCTGTCTGATGAGCCTCTATCATGCATGCCTTAATTATACATTGAAAAAGTGGACAATTATTGTCAGAGTATAAAGTGATGTGTGTCCTGTGTTTAGCAGTGGTTCTCGTATCTTTTTCGTGTCAAGGACCCCTAAATTGACCCCTATTAGCCCCGTGGACCCCCATTTGAAAAAGATATGCCAGGGACCCCCCCCCCCAAGGACCCCCAGTTTGACATGGATTAGGTTATACGGACCCCCATTTAATGATATTTCTAACTCTGAGACACCAATTTGTATTGTAAAATCTATGTTCATTTAATTCTGAGAGTGTATAAATGAAACCAAATGGACCCTATAACGGGTCCATTTGGTTCCATTTGTACACTTATACAGACCCATAAGGTTCCTGGCTATCATTTAACTGGGGACCCCCTGGAAATCCCTCAAGGACCCCCGGGGGTCCCCGGACCCCACTTTGAGAACCAACGTTTTATTATAGCATTGCTTCTCTTGTGATTTTGAACGAATATCGAATTATACTCAGAATTAAGTGAACGCATTCTCAGACACTTTTTCCCCATGCACCTTTTTGCAACCTCTATACCTGTTTGACAGAGTAATGGTCTCTTTAGGCCTATATCAATTATAAAATGTATTACATTCTTCCACACCATGGCTGGTCTGAATAGGCCATGCAATTAAATAACTACAAGGCAGGCCTGCTATATATTTGCTGAAATGGATTATGGACACCTGTGATGACTCTTAGTGCTATAATATAACACATTTTGGCCTATATACATTTTACCAGCAAATAAACACTGCACTTACCATGAATATGTATTTAACATATCTGAATTATATTGTACAACAGTGGTTCTCAAAGTGGATTCCAGGGGGTTCCTTTAGGGGGGGTCTAAATTGCCCCATACAAGTCTGTAACTCTGACAGTGTACAAATGGAACCAAGTGGACCCTATAACATGTGTACCCTGTCAGAGTTAAGGAAGGGACTTGAAATTTGAAAGTTTGAGAAACACTGATTGTACAACAACACAGCGAAAAAAAGGTGTCACGTCTAATGTGTCGGCACCCCCTGCTGTTTCGCGGCGTCGCCGGCAGAGTCCGCTAGAACACCGCAGATGTCAACAGCTGTTAACGATACGACCGCACTCCAGCTGACTGTGCTCTCTCCTCCTCAACTAGAAGGGCAGGTTGTCTATACTGGTGCCATCATCATCATCTCTTTAGTGCAGCCCAAAGATCTGCGCCGTGGAGGAGGGCTTCGGGAAGTCGTAGAATCGCGTTTGCAAAGGGTGATGTGCAGCTGTGCGTAGGCCTAGCACAGCAGCAGCAGCAGCAGCAGTAGTACACTTGCACGCGGGCACAAATAATAAAGAGATATTTCTCCTGTGATTAATAATCCATGTCTCACGTAAGACTCCAGCGACAATGGCCCCCATGGTGTCATCATCATCATTGGGATATTGAAATAGGAAGTGATTAAAAAATAATAATACCTCCCCCCCTTTTAATTCGTCTCGCACTAACGCTAAACGATCGTGGCATGCACGAAAATGCACCGTTACAAATAAACCGGTTGGTGTGTTAACGTTAACAAATGGAGGGCGCCGTCTCCTCGGGCGCGGACGCGACTGCTAATCTCGCCGTGACATATTTAATCATTAGAGGGAAAAGGGGAAACGAATAAAGACCCCGGCGCTTTTTTTCCTTTTTTTTTTTTTTTTTGTTTTGCCCTGAAGCGAAGGAAAGGTGCCTGGGATTTTCTTCCCTGGGAGAGCGCGGGGCGACTCGTTCCAAAATGATTTGTGCCTCGGGGGCCGCGGCGCCCGGGGCCACGGCTTAGCCCCATAAATAAAACCGGGACTCGGCTTTACCTGCATATTATACATTATATAGAGCCTTTTAATCATGGGGCTAGGGGAGGAAATGTGCCTTGTCACTCTCCATTCATCACGGATCGGCTTTGATAAAGGGTTACCTTTATCAAACGCTGACGCTGTTTGCCCGCGGGGCGGCCCCGGAAAACATAGCTGAAATTCGGCGATTAAAGGGAGGTTGAATGAATGATCAACGTTATTATATTGGCCTTTCCCGCGGCGTTGCCGTTGCATTCAATCGAATATATATTTATTTAATCAAGCATATAAAGGCCCCTTTCTTCGCTTATTTGGGAACAATTGCACCCATGGAAATTTGGAAGAATGTAGGAAGGGAATTATTATAATTCATCCGTGGGGCATTTTTCTCTCCCTTTTTGTCCTCCTTATTTTTTCTTTTAGTTCATTTGAAAAATTAATTGTTTTTTTGCTCTGTTGTGGAATCGTGATTGAAAATCCGTTGGGACGTCCTAAGCTTCAACATCCTAAATAATAAACACCCTAACCAGCTTTAAAATGATAATAACCAGCTCTAACAGACAGAATATGATATAATATTGTTTGTTTCCTACTATCATTTCAACTATAGTATAGTAACTAGTAGGCCTAAAGCAGTCGTATTGTAGTAAGACACATTGGAAAACATTAAAATGTGAGAAATATAGTCTTAATACTCAATTGGTAATACTTTTCATTGGAGGGTCTTGTGACAACATGCTCTCACACCACAGCTGGTTCTGTTGAATCTTGATGAATCCGTAGCACGCACGCACGCACGCACGCACGCGCGCGCGCACACACACACACACACACACACACACACACACACACACACACACACACACACACACACACACACACACACACACACACACACACACCCTGGTCACTCCGAGAGAGTGCGAGGATGATAAGGTCCAGCTTGAGAAAGGCAGCTGTGTGTGTGTGTGTGTGTGTGTGTGTGTGTGTGTGTGTGTGTGTGTGTGTGTGTGTGTGTGTGTGTGTGTGTGTGTGTGTGTGTGTGCGTGCGTGCTGTGCAGCTGCATCCAGATTCTATACCTTTTCTTAATCAGAATAAAATGTCTTTGTTTATTATCAGTTCATTCACTCGTTGAGTCATTGAGTCAGTTTACTGGTAATACACAATAATAAACAATGGGCTAATACTAGTAGTATAGTGCTAGTAATACTAGTAATAATATTTATTATTATCATTATTGGTATGCTGAGTATAGGCCTGACTAATTCTATTAAGAATGATTTATTCTTACAATAAGTTAGGCCTACCTACATAATAAGTTTATGACTATAACCACCCTCAGTTTATAGCCTACTAGCCTATGGAACTATTCCATTATAAGTGATCAAATCCTCAATGCTAATTTTACTCCTAAGAAGAGTGTGTGTGTGTGTGTGTGTGTGTGTGTGTGTGTGTGTGTGTGTGTGTGTGTGTGTGTGTGTGTGTGTGTGTGTGTGTGTGTGTGTGTGTGTGTGTTGGATTTTCCCTTTTCTTTTCTCTTTATTTTAACCCCTCTCAGAGTTAAATGAACGCTGAGAATGTGAGTGAGTGGTGCTGTTTGAACAGTGGCGTCAGTTCAAGGTATGGCAACATGGCTGGTGTGGAAGGGGCACGTGCAAGACACCAGTCATGTTGCCATACCTTAGCAACAGGCACGATGATTCTATTTTACGCAGTATATATATATTGTTTTCCCTGTAGCCAAGGTATGGCAGCTGCCTTACCGTGCCATACCCAGTTGACGCCTCTGTGTTTGAACTACCTGTGTGTGTAAACAGGTAAACACACAGACGCTCTCCAAGTGAAGTACGAAGCACTTCAGGCTCATGTGGAACAACATCCACCTCCTTCTCTTCCCTCCAGTTCAGAACCTCCTCCCCGGTTCAACTGATCAAATACATCCCCGAGAACACGCTCCCATGCGCCGTGTCACCAAAAACTATCATCCTCCTCCCCCCAGCCCAGCCCCGGGCCCTGGTGGGCCTGAACCCCCTCCCTCCCTCCGTGTGTGTCCCTGGAACCCTTAATGCCACAAATAAGCATGGATAAGCTGAATGACACGCGTGGTAAAGTAAAGCTAAGATCTCCACGGTCCTGGGCTGCAAACACTGCAGAGCAAGGCTAAACCCAACGTTTGGTTTCCTCCGTCTCTCTCTCTCTCTCTCTCTCTCTCTCTCTCTCTCTCTCTCTCTCTCTCTCTCTCTCTCCTTATAAATATGTCCTGAAATCAGGACATTCGGTTGATTTCAGGACATTATTTTTTTTTAAACAAAATAAAAAGCTGAATGCTGTTATATAGGCTATTATACTTTTATAACCTTTAACCAGTCCCTTGTACAAGTGCCCTGGTCAATTAGCCAATTAGAGGCGGGAATATTTCACAAGTTCAATGGTAAAAAACTAAAACAAAGACCAAACTAAATAAACATGCAAACTCTAGGCCTATACCATGCCACCACTCAAGTGGGAGCTTAAAATCCTCGGGCGGCCCAGCTTCTAGTATAGGCTTAATAATAACGAAGAAAAACAAAAACACATAACTGCATACGACCAAATATTGTGGAAAGATTCCCGGTGTGAACCTCCGTGCCCTGGCCGGGCCGGGCACCGAGGTCGCTCACACGGAGGGTTTAAGCCACGCATCAGCATCGCTTCTTTTGGTGGATCAGGTCAATAACCTCTCTCTCTCTCTCTCTCTCTCTCTCTCTCTCTCTCTCTCTCTCTCTCTCTCTCTCTCTCTCTCTCTCTCTCTCTCAGCTCTCTCTCTCTCCTTCTCTCTCGTTCACCTCAATGGAGCCATTCATTGCGGGACGCAGGGACCTGTGATTAATTCTGCCCAAGTCCCGAGAAATATTTACTTTAGGCCTAATGGGTCAGGTGGTGATGACGCTGTGTCAGTCATTGCACACAGAGAAGCTGCTATAGTTACAGCCCAATGATATAGATATGTTTAAATTAAAGAAATAACATGATTGCGTTTATTAATAGGGTATAAACATCAATTTAATAATAACAATACATGTATTTTATATGAGCTATTATGATTATGATTATTATGATTAATTTTATTATTATTTTGCTTGTTATATTTGTGTTATTGATAATTCAGGCCTCATATCAATAAGAGTTATTTTGGATGCAGTGTAAGGCCTGGTTATAAAAATGTAAAAAACACACAATAGCAATTAAATACAAAGGCACAAGAAGATAGATGCTATATTTCCAGGAGTTGCCTGCGTGTGCGTGCGCGCGCGCGTGTGCGGAGATGAAGGAGTTTTCCTTAATATTGTGGCAAAAGGCTTGGTGGATTGAATGAAGAGATATAGTCCATTGAAAGCGGTTGAATGCCATGACAACTCGGAACAAGCTCAGATTTATTCCACACAGTTAGGAAGCATTGTGCCGCGGGGCGTCAATCATCCATTATTTCACCGCAGAAATAAATGCAAAAAAGGAGGAGAGGAGGCGAGAGAGAGAAAAAACTAGCTGGCGGGACAAAAGCATCCAACAGGAGCCGGACATTTGTCTACATTTCCCCCATTGTCTGCAGCTTAGCAATCGGTTTGTATTTGTGTTTGGCCCCGGTACCCGACGACCACCCAGGATGAGCAGCCTTGGAGCAGCTAGAGAGAGACACAGAGAGAGACACACAGAGAGAGAGGAGAGAGGGGGGACTTTAGAAGAAAAAAACCTGAAAACATTGTCACCCACATCACATACTGGAGAGGAGGCGACATGGGAGTGACTGAGAGAGAGAGTGAGAGAGAGAGAGAGAGAGAGAGGAGAGGGGACACAAGTGAAAGTGAAAAGTCTGGAAGAGGGAAGGAAAATAGAGCGTGGAGTTGATTTACTCCGCAGTACGACGGTGTCGTTTGTCGAAAATGAGGCAGATCTACTGACAGCTTAACCTTGTATAGGTTTGTTCTTTTTTTTCTCCCCAAGCGACGCTGACAAATCCGACAGTGCGAGCTTGCATTGCAACAACTCCAAAAGAGACAATACAAACAATGATTAGTGGTCAGCTGCTCTCAAGAAAAACGCGAGGTTGAGCACTTAAAAAACAACGGACAAAATTGTGGCCTAAACTACGTATAGGCTACTCTAAAAATATATATATACAAATAAAATAGGCTAATAATAAATATGACAAAAGGGACATAACATCGTGGCGTCCATTGGCTTAAGGTGATGTGGAAAATATGCACAGGAACGAATAAAAAATGTGCAAAGCAAATGGGCCTATAATCAATGGTGCGCGACCTGCTGGTATAATATTGACTGTTATACCTTATTTTTTAATTATTAATATTAAGATTATTATTATTATTATTGTTATTATTATTATTGCATTATTTGTTCTATTCATTTGAACTTTATTTGTAACACACGCGTGCATGGATCAACTGGAGAAATTAAAATATATATATACATATTGTTTTCACGGTTGTTATTATTATCATATTATTTTCTTATATCATCTTCTCCATATAATTGTCCATGGCTCATTTGTCTGCATGGGCCTTTGCTCTCCTGAATGCTTGCTTAGTGTTTTCAAACAAACAGAGACTCTCGTCCCTAAGCCCTGGCAAAAATATTGACAGAAAAGGTTTACATAAATTAGCCCCCGAAATGTTGAACAAAAGCTCCTCTTTCCTGCAGTGGATCCCATCTAGAAGAAAAAACCAAACAAAACAAAGAACCTAACACTTTTGTGCTCCAACCCTAGAATGCAGATTCCGTCGTAGAGTTTTTTTTGGTTCATTAATATTATTAGCACAAAATATTGGCGGAGAGCATAACGCAAAAAAAAAAAAAAAAAAAAAGGAAAAGAAAAGAAAAAAGAAGAATCGTTTTCCGGAGCAATTTGTTAAAACGGGGCTTTTGAGTATTCCCGAGTATAACGCTACTTGGAGGCCCTTTGTATGTAAATAGGGTGTAAAAAAGGCCCTCCCCATCTTTGTAATTAATTGACACGTTACACCACTCATCATGTTCTGAAGCACCAATGGTAGAGGCTCGGATCTCCCCAAAACCCACAATTTCACATCTGCAAACACTGTCTTCATCCACTTGACTCCTAAGACCCGCCCACACGTGGCCAACCTTTTTGCTTTTTAATGCTTTTTCACTGCAGGTTCATGTGTTGAGACCAACCTTATATGGACCGCGCGGGCCGGTAATGGTTTATTTCCCCTGTAAGCACCACCACAGCAGTAGCACAGCCATAGCGTCCATGAGCCAGATCTAGCACTTCAGCCACTTTGGCACTCTTCCTCCTCCACTATTGGACTTAACAACAGAACCAACCAACCACCCGAACGAACCAACCGGCGTACTGCCTCTTTCCTCGCAGGCGATGAACGCTTAATATGGACAGTAGTGGCTCGTGATTTGATTTTGACTGTCTAGTAGTTATATCAGCGTTATAGCGAAAGAAGAAGCGGCTCGTATAAAGTACAGTGATCTATATATTTTCTGAAACATCGCCTTGTCTCTTTTTTTCCCTTTTCCCTTTTTTTTTTTTTTTTGGTCTGTGTTTTTCTATCAAGAAACAGCGGATTGCCCATCACACCGGACCAAGCAGCAACTTTGCTCCCCTATAGTAGCTGCATTGACGCCCCGTCTCCAGAACATGTCGCTGAGCAGCGCCACCAAGACGGGCTTCTCTGTGAAGGACATTCTGGACCTGCCCGACACGAACGATGAAGACGGATCTATCACGGGGGCGGAGGAGGACAACGAGGGCTCCGAGACCGCGTCCACCACGACGAAGACTGCGGGAGTTTTGGTGCAAAGTCCGCTGGAAAGCGTTCCCGGTCTGCCTTTAAAGAACCCGTTTTATGACAGTAGTGACAATCCTTACACGCGATGGCTCGCCACGACGGATAGCATTCAGTATTCATGTAAGTATTGTCCTATATAAGAGAAAAACAATGATCTTATTGCTTTATGGAGCTACATAATATAGTGACTTTTCCCTGAAAATGTAATATTTGATAGAATCCATGCAGATGGATTCGTGGTTCATTTTTATGCACAAGTGCACCGCACTGCTCTCTCGTCATCTCGAGGCGCTAAAGCTCAACAATTGTTTTAGTGCATGTTATGTAGATTCATATTTGATCCACGGTGCGCACATGCATGCATGGAGGAAAACCATGATTTAATATGTAATCCATAGAGAGAGCGTGCGTGCGTGCGTGCACGCATGCATGGTGGAAAAACCGTGATTTTTCACGCCGGTTTTATCTGGGCTGGGAACTATTATGAACCTTTAGACTCTGCATTCTATGCGGATTTACGGGCAGACAATACGAGCTTTGATGCTCCAGTGAAGAGACTTTGACTAATGGTTCAGCTCTCTCCACATTACAGAAAAAAATCCTAATTTAGCCACGACGGTGTTGCTTGCCGAATATATATGATTTTTCGACAAGCACACGTGCAATGAAGTATATGAATTACATATCAAGCTTGAGAATTATTTGATCTATTCGTACTTTTTATTATTATTATAAAAAAATAAGAAAAAAAACATTATACCGTTTGTGATGCAAGTTGCAACAATACACTTTTTAACCACTTGAACCCATTCATATTCTGAGGAACATTAGCCAAAAATAGCAGAGCTACAAGCTCACAATGTAACAAAATGCGAAGCAATAGATTGGCTATTTTTGGCAAAGAGAGATTTGGTGTAGAAGACGGACAAAAGGGGTCCAAGTAGCCTCCAGTTGCAACTCGTGTCCGTTTTTTTTCTCGGAACAGAGCTGGGTTTAAGCAGGTTAAATACTTATGTCAACTTTGCAGTATAACGGATAGAGGATACATCATGTGCATTGTCTTGGTGAAATGTCCAACAACGGGCCCTGGCATCGTTTTTTATTTATATAATGTCATCATTTTCACAGTGTTTGTGTTTTGCGCAGTGCACGGCCTGTCCGCCGGCTCCCACGCGGACTCGGCCAAGTCGCCGGAACCCTCCGCGGACGAGTCCCCGGACCAGGACAAGGAGACCTCGAGCAACGGCGGCAGCGACTCGGGCAAGAAGCGCAAGCGGAGGGTGCTGTTCTCCAAGGCGCAGACCTACGAGCTGGAGCGGCGGTTCAGGCAGCAGCGGTACCTCTCCGCGCCGGAGAGGGAGCACCTCGCCAGCCTGATCCGCCTGACGCCGACCCAAGTGAAAATCTGGTTCCAGAACCACCGGTACAAAATGAAGCGGGCCCGCGCCGAAAAAGGTATGGAAGTGACCCACCTCCCGTCCCCCAGGCGGGTGGCCGTGCCGGTGTTAGTCAGGGACGGGAAGCCTTGTCACACTCTTAAAGCTCAGGACTTGGCGGCCACTTTTCAGGCTGGGATCCCCTTCTCGGCGTATAGCGCCCAGTCGCTCCAACACATGCAATATAACGCGCAATACAGCGCCGCCGCCGCAGCAGCGTCGCAATTCCCCTCAGCGCATCACTTGGTGCAAACGCAACAGTGGACTTGGTGAAAAAAAAACAATATATAAACAAACAAAAAAACCACAAACAAACAAAGACTGGCGAGCTGCCTTTTGAGAGCACAATAGGGAGTTCACGACAAAGTAAAAAGACTTTTCATTCTTTGCAGCTTTGACCCTTATATCGTTTTATTCGGGGCTCAATGTGTGCGCCGTGTTTACATGTTTTCGTAAAAAAAAGGAAAAAAAGAGAACTTTGGGTTCGAAACAAGACTTGGGTCCTGCCTCCTCCTCCTCCCTATAGATTTAAAGAATGTCAAAAAAAATGCTCTTGTGATCTTATTTTTTATTTTATTTTTTTGTAAAGTATGTTGTGTGTTGTAGAAGAAAAAAAAACAATGTTTTCTTTTTGTCCTTCCGTGTTATCAGCACGTACAAAACCACTTTATAATTATAGAAGAATTTTTAATTTCATTATTGCTTCTTTTATGGACCGAAAATATTTATGGCCACGAATAAACATTGGCAACTTTTAGCTCTTCTTCTTTCATTTGTTTTCATTTTGTTCCTGTAAATAACTTTGTGGCGATTGTTTTGCAACCTATAGAACGGTTTGAGGAGCGCTTATATAGCTGCATAGGCCTATTATATATTTCCCAAAACATAATTACGGTTTTACTGCTGCCGTGTCAAGTTTTCCATTATGTGAACAAGTTTAAGTCCGCGCGTTGATGGTGGTATAATATCCCCGTTTTTATAAGGATTTTAATAAAAACAAAAATGATGTGTTTCAGAAATTACGCTTTTTTTTAGGGTTTACGTGTCCTATATTGGATTTGATTAGCTTTGAATAGAGTGCGTAAACTGCGTAATGGTGATGTGTTTAGACGCTATAGAGCCAGTTTGCTTTAAGTGGCAGAGAATGGATTTTGGGGCTGTGTCCTGTGTGAATAAATCTCCCACTCGCGCACTTGAATTCTTTTTTTCCTTTGAGCCAAATTTAATCCGAAGAATTTTTTTCCCCCTATACGAAATGGATCCACCTCCTTAATAAAGAGGCCGGCGTTCACTTTGTGTGGAAATGGGACTAAAATCCACTCACTTAATAGAAGAGGGCTTCTTCAAGCTAAGAAGCTATTGAGCGCAAAGCTCTCCTTATTTTAGTAAACCCCACACAACCGCTCGCGACCAAGAGCGCGCGTGTGGACTGGTGGGTAGGCTATAGGATTTATTTACAAATGAATGCAACAAATGTGTTATAATGTTGTTATAAGGGAGTTATAGGAACGTTTATACATCATTATTTGAGCAGGAATAATCAATAAGTCGGCAGCCTTTATTAAAATACCCGACACTGCACACGCGGTCTTAATTTTGATGTTTTAAATTGGAGTAGTTCACCCCAAAAATGACTTATTTTGTATCGATTACTAACCAATGGAGACTTGTGTTTTTTGTTGCATTCTAAGACGATCATTTGATTACAATAAATGTATCCCCATTGATGCCGGATGGAGACACAAACGCATTTGCGTTATAAATTATTGTCTTAAGAATGCAACAAACTAAAAAAATATTAAACTCAAGTCTCCATAGGGTGAAAAATCAATAGAAAAAAATTTCATTTTGGAGGTGAACTAGGCTATATACTCCTTTAATATCGGGGATATTGTTGATATCATTATTAAAGTTAATAGGGTGGATTGTAGCTCATTTGTGTCAAAACTCAACCCAGAACCAGGGCACACAACTGGTGGTCCCCAGTGAATCACACGGGGGCGCATTGCGGATTATCGAGACTCGATTGAATATCTTGGGCAAATATGATAACCAGTCGAACAAAAAAATCCATGCATTCTGTTTGTCCGAGAGCCTAAAATCTCACAACAGATGTTAGAGTCGCCCCTATTATCGCTAAACAAACAGGCTAAATTGACAAGATTTGCTAATTATTTACAGGATTGGGTCTCGGGGGGAGCTTGGTGGTGCCTTTTGTGGGACATCGGAGACTCAATTTGTCACAAAAAGGGGGTCTGTGTTTGAGTACCGGGTGAACACATGACATGAGGGCTAAATAAGATGTCAATATCCTGACGTTTCAGTTATTTTTTTAGTTTCTTCGCCACAGTGAATATAAATATCACGTGCCGTTCAATATACGGGTTCGCCGTATAAATGTCCCGAAAGAAAGCCTCGAATTAAATTAGCTAATTCATTTTAGTTGCAAAAAAACACTGAAAGTGTATGAATTACTGTAGCCTATATGCTGTGCACGTATACACTATAGTACATCAGTGTAACAGTGAATTTAACACTATACGGGAGGCTTGCCGACGGATTTGGATTACTAGCCTGATTATTAGCCTGTTGTTGCAGCAGCAAGATCCAGAACGGACATCCCATCTATGGCCAATAAGACATGATCACTCAATGCAATCACTGCCATTTCCCCTCAGATTTATACCCGCGTGCTCTGTCTGACGGGGCAGTTTTGTGCACTAAATACTAAGCTAATATAGGCAGGCTACACTCACGCGACACACACACACACACACACACACACACACACACACACACACACACACACACACACACACACACACACACACACACACACACACACACACACACACACACACACACACACACACACACACACACACACACACACACACAGGCCCCGCGGGGCCGTGCGTGCAGTTTCCCTGCGTGTTAGTATAGGCGTTCATAGTTCATACGAACGAGGATGCGGTTCATCTGAGTCCGAGGTTTTGGTTGTGGTTGTGGGCGTTGTTTTAACAGTGACTGACAGCGTAGACAGACTGTCAGAGATTCTGCAGGTCCGCATTTTGTACCGGTGGTTCTGGAACCAGATTTTCACTTGGGTCGGCGTCAGGCGGATCAGACCGCCAAAAGTCCACCAAAAGTGTCAATGGATCAGGGAGAAGATGAATCGTTGCATGTTTTTCATTTTTATTTGTTTTACATTTTATTGCAGAGAGGCCCTTGTGACCTCGTCATAGTGAAAACAGCCGATCTACAAGCCCACATCACTTGTGTGCTTGTAGATCTGCTATTTTCACTAGTTTTGTGCGACAGACTTGTATGATGAAGCAGGGCTTTAAGATTAGGACGGACGATTGGTTCACTAGCAAAAATCCTCATGTGTCAATTCCAACTCTCTCGTGGTTTGAATTGACACCGAGGATTTTCACTAGTGATATTTCCATATGGGCAGCTGTGGACCCCGAACTAGAGGACAGAAAGGGATCTCTCTCTCTCCTCTCTCTGTTATAATACAAACCCCAAATTGTGGTCCGGGGGGCTTTTCAAATAAAGCATTGTTGTCTCTCAAAGAAAAACGAATTAAAAATTCGCGCTATATCTATTCTAGAAGCCCCTCCATTCACAGATAAACAGGGAGTCGTTCATCCTTGATAGAGCCTATGCTAACACGCGCAACAACAGCGCCCTTATTTGCAGCCTCCCCAAAGACTCAAAGAGTGATTATTGTCTGACGAATGGACGGTCCGCGGTCGCTGCTAGCGAAAAACTATTTCCAAACTCCTTTAAATTCACAGACACTGTTCTTCCTTGTTTGCTTTGAGCCCAAGTGGTGCGTTGGCCTTTTCTAAAGTGGCTTCATGGAAACCATTTTTTTTTACGACGCGATTTTTTATGAATAGACATCCGCATATCTGGATATATATATGGGCGATTTTTATATATATGGGTGACATTTGTCACCCATTAAATGTCACGTATATACGCCCTGAATCACCGGCGGGATCTCTTAAATTATTGGCAAAGGTAGGCTATAGTGTTGGCATTTTAAACGTGCAAGTAGCCTATTTGATACCCTAGGCTATTAGTTGCAGCTGCAAGTAAACACCTTTTTTATTCTAAATGTAAATACAGAGGCGTCAATTGGGTATGGCAAGCTATGACACCTGCCATACCTAGGCTTGGCTACAGGGGGGGAAACATTAAATGTACCTTTTAAAATAAATTCATCGTGCCTGTTGCTAAGGTATGGCAACATGACTGGTGTCTTGCACGCGCGCGAGGGCGCGCGTGCAAGACACCAGTCATGTTGCCATACCTTAGCTTTTTCTGAACTGACGCCACTGCGTAAATATGCCTTAGTTGGAAGGATACGTTTTTTGGATGCTGTTTTCCCCCCGTGGGAAGATGTTGATAGACTCGTTAGCAGGTCTGGTGGACTAGCTTACTAATAGGACGTATTTCGATAAACAAATACCGAATCAATTGATTCAAAGCGCGTGAGGCATATAGGCGACCAATGTCATCCAATATCATACGGACATATGGCCTGTTTGCTGCCCATTTGTAATAATTCCAATGTTAGGCTATGCCTTCTCTTTTCTCAATGTGACACACACACACACACACACACACACACACACACACACACACACACACACACACACACACACACACACACACACACACTATTATGATTATAATTCAATTATTATTATTATTATTTCTCGAAAAGCCAAGGTGACAGTGACACTAGACTTCTTCTAAAAAGGCTGCTTCTTCTAAAAAGGCTGCACACTCTGCTATACAGATATCAGATACATTCACGGAGGACAATATATTGGATAGGCCTACTTATACCGTTTTTATTATCATGATTCCAAAGTGATGTGACCAAAGCAGCGGTTATGTATCTTAAATAAACTCATACACAGAAATAACACGCATCTTATTCTTAGCGTTGCACCGCCCAGCCACCACCATTAAACAATAGTCCAGGAAATCTGCACTTTGGGACACCATAGATCTTCGTCATCCTGCCATTTGAACCTCGACATGAATCATATTCTATCATGTACATCTCCAAATAAACGAGGATTTCAAAGCTATAATAAGCGGCGCTTTCATTTAAAGGAAGCAATCTGGTTTTATTGCCTTAAAGAAGATCCAGATTAGATCCACCGTGACACCGCGTGCAGATATTAAAGAGAGAGAGAGAGAGAGAGAGAGAGAGAGAGAGAGAGAGAGAGAGAGAGAGAGAGAGAGAGAGAGAGAGAGAGAGAGAAGGGGGGTAGAGAGATGGAAAGAGGAAGAATAGAAAATGCAACCTCTCCAAATATGAAGGGACATGATGTTATACGCCTGGTTGCCACTAGATGGAAGCAGAAGTCTATAGTTGGCGTCCCGGCAAATATTCTATAAACTTCTTGCTTCAGCACAGCTTCACATTTTACTCGTCGTATCGTGTTGTTCAGATAATTGCACACAACATAAAATATTGATGATAAAATAATTAAATAAACAATTAATCCTTCTATATTCTCTCATAATTAACTCTCATAACTTAACTGGCATCCATGTTCATTTAGATGATGGACATCGCATTTGAGAACACTGTTTGTTGCTAATAATAATCATTATATTTTATAATATAGGCATATAAGAGAGAGAGAGAGAGAGAGAGAGGGAGGGAGAGGGAGAGGGAGAGGGAGGGAGGGAGAGAGGGGGGAGGGAGGGAGAGAGGGGGAGAGGGGGAGAGAGAGAGAGAGAGAGAGAGAGAGAGAGAGAGAGAGAGAGAGAGAGAGAGAGAGAGAGAGAGAGAGAGAGAGAGAGAGAGAGAGAGAACGTGTCAGGGTAAATCCGCGGTGTGGCGCAACAGGATAAGAGACAACCAATCGCCTCTACATGGGATTGGGAATGTACGATCTGGATCTATCTGGTAAATACTCAGAAAGGAATTCCAAGGCTGTTAATAGCTAGCCTATTAGGCCTAGGCTACTCAGTGGTCAAACGCGCGGATCCCTAACAATTAACAAATCAATTAAAAAAATGTAGACATGTTTATTTCATATAAGTTTAACCAATAGATATTTAGCCTAGTATAAGTTATCAATTGCAACCGGTGTATCAAATTAGGCAACGGTTTCAACTGTTCTAGTCCTAACGACATAATATATTAATAATGTTGTTGTTGTTAATAATAATAACAATAATCATATTATTTGCTCAATTCAAAAACATTTTCAAAAGATCTGTGAGAGACACGCCCAGTATATTGTGGTACACTTTTGATTAATAGCCATACAGACATTTGATTGATTGATTGAATACTTTATTAGAAGTTTGCATAGGAAAAGGTACAGGACAGTACAGTTCATTCATAAAGACCACAAGAAAGCTGTTAGGCTTGTTTGCATTGGGTTCCCTTTATACTCAATTCATACAACATTTAAATTACAGACAAATAAAACACAGGCTACTATGCTAAAAATATCATAAGACAGTCGGAAAATAAAACAAGAAATAAATAGTATTTACAGTATAAAAAAAAAAGAAAAAAAGGTCAGGGGTAGGTAAGGATAGGCTTTGTCTTGATGTAATTTGACCCACAGTTTAGCTCTATGACATACTGACTTGCTACCTTAGACTATAGGTTGGCCTAAATCTAAACATATAAGACAAATACAAATTTGGTTCCTTTTCTTTCATGTAAAGTGACTTTGGGATGGCCTACTTAGAAAATCGATACATACATCTGAGCTATTGTTAGGAGTGAAAATATGAATGTGGACTCGTGCCCATATAATGAATAGGCTTAATTTATACTCCATCACAAGAGGGCGTAGCTTGCCAAAAAAAGAGAGCAGGTCTCCATTGAAGCTGTGATAGTTAGCTTGTAGGTCACTTCTTTGAATGAGAGCAGCCTCGTTCACCAGAGTGGAATGAAGTCACTTGAAAATCCTTCACATTGCAACGATTTCTGGAAGTAAGAAGCCTAATTTATGCCTAATTTATGGCAGACCTTGATGTTAGCTTATTTGTAAAGTAGGCTAACTAAGAAGACTACATTTACTCAGTCTGTATTTAAGTACAATTTCGGGTAGGCTATTACTGGAGAGTTTCCAATTTCCTAGTTCCCAGTTTCTACTTATCTCAGGGGAAAATATTGTAGGCTACTTTTACTCCACTACAATTAGTGAAAACCTTAGTCACAACACAAGTTACTTTGTAGATTTATTATTTATTAATTTATTATTATTACAAAACATACATTAACCACTTCAGCCAATCAGCCCTATATACATTTTGGACATTTGTGAATAGCCGATCTACAAGCTCACGATGCAACACAATAGCATTGTGAGCTTGTAGATCTCCTATTTTCAATTTGAAACGGGACACTCACACTGCACAATGAGTATCCTACTTTTACAGTTACTTTTGGTAGGCTAGACCTACTAGGCCTACATTTTGATGCCAACACTACTTTTACTCAAGTCAATTCTGAATTCCGGACTTTTACTTGTAACATCGTTTTTCTACATTGCAGTGTGTTGATACTTTTACTTAAGTAACAATGTGAGTACTTTTTCCACCACTGGTGGTAATGGACCATACCAGGCTTGATTCCTGATTCAGGCCAATGTGGGAGGAGTCAGGAAGACCGCCATGACGTCACAGAGAGGACCATCGGAGGGGACGCCGTGACCGTCGCACCTATAGGGGGCGTCATTGTGTCGTGAACACGCTGCACAGTTGGGGGTCTTCAACTCTGAGTTCTGTTTACTTTAAGACAGTGGTTCTCAAACTTTTTCATGTCAAGGACCCCCAAAAGAAGATTTTCACGGCACTAGCAGTGATGCTCAGTCATTTTAATTTCAAGGACCCCTAGTTTGACATATATTAGGGTTACGGACACCCATTTAATGGCCTTTCTATCTCTGAGACCCCAATTTATATTGTAAAATCAATGTTAATTTATAACAGGTCCATTTGGTTCCATTTGGCTACACTCTCTGAGTTACAGATCCATAAGGGTCCATTTGGTTCCTAACTATCATTTAGCTGGGGACCCCCAGGAACTCTCTCAATGACCCCACTTTGAGAACCAATGCTTTAAGATGACAAATATATAATTTAGAAGCACACAAAACACAACAAGTGTTCAGATTAGTGGGACTGAATTATACTGGGATTATAGTGGATTGTTTTATGGCACATTAGGTAAGGACACCACTAATGTCACATGGACTAAAGTGCTACAGTAGTTGTGTACTGTACAAGATGGAGTTGCAGTCAGGTGGGTTTTGTATGCGTACAGTATATGTCACAACAACATTTCCAATAACAAATTGTTTGCTACATAAGTGAAAAACTATTATTTTATTAATCGGTCTTGTATTGTTGTGATGGAAAAAGTGTGTGTGTGTGTGTGTGTGTGTGTGTGTGTGTGTGTGTGTGTGTGTGTGTGTGTGTGTGTGTGTGTGTGTGTGTGTGTGTGTGTGTGTGCGTGCGTGCGTGCGTGCGTGCGTGCGTGCGTGCGTGCGTGCGTGCGTGCGTGCGGACAGCACTCCATTTGTACAGTGAGTAAATGTTTTTAATGTAAAATAAATAACAACCACGATTTTACAGTGTATAGGCCTACCGTTGCTGTCAGGCAAACCCCATGTATCCATGTTTTCAATTCTAATGTTTTTTCTTTCTTTTTTTTAATGTAAATTAATTTCTTACTTTGTCACAGTGTCACATGCACGAGAGTATAGCAAAGATCTGTTGTTTTTGGTGAAGAGATTTGGTGTAGACTGAAAAAGAAGGCACCAAGTACAGAGCAACCATTTTACAAAACTAGAGGATCTGATTGATTGATTGATTGATTGATTGATTGATTGATTGATTGATTGCTTGATTGATTCATTGATTGATTCATTGATTAGTTTATTTTCGTGTCCTGCACACGGAGTGCCCAATCCTCATGGGTTTATAAGACACCATTACAAGTTTACAATATGTTTTACAATATAGTCACACATTCAGTTTTATACATTTCAGAATTATACAGTATTTTGTCTTCTCTCCCAAGCTTGACAAACAAAATCTGACACAACAAAAGCTCCTTTGACAAGTTTTTCATAATCATTTAAGTCAAGGAAATCATCACAGATGGAAGACATCTTATTAACAAATACCTCTCTTATATCATCATATTTAGGACAATAAAACAAAAAGTGAACGTCATTTTCAATTTCACCAAGTTCACAGAACAAACAACATCTCTCCTCCTCTGGGGTGGCATTGAACCTGCCTGTCTCCAGAGCTAATCAAGTCACTGTTTCCCAAGCACTGGGTCGGGACCCATTTGTGGGTCACGGACACATTTTTATGGGTCCCTTAAAGGAGTAGTTCACCCCAAAATGACTTTTTATCTGTTGATTACTCACGCCATGGAGACTTGAGTTCACTAATATTTTTTGTTTTTTGTTGCATTCCAAAGTAAAAGAATTGATGGCAAAAAATGTACCCCCATTTATTCCGGATGGGGACCCAGATCCATTCAGGTCCCCATCCAGATTCAATGGGGGTAAATTTACAATAATCACATTTTTGTCTTAGGAATGCAACAAATCTTTTTTTATTTTTATTATTATTATTATTTATTTTTAATTGAACTCAAGTCTCCATGGCGTGATTAATCAATAGAAGAAAAGTCATTTTGGGGGTGAACTACTCCTTTAAGATTTTCATGAATAAAAGAAAAATATATAAAGAGGTTTCTAAGTAATTCAATCAATAAATAAAATAAAAATCTAAGAAATTCCAGAAATTAGAAAACAAATGTTTAAGAAGTGATGAAAATAGCCGATCTACAAGTAGATAGTGTAGATCTGCTGTATTCACTAGTTTGGGTCCTGGGCAAAAGTCTGATTTCTCTTTTTGGGTCTCGAGCCAAAGAGTTTGGGAACCACTGGTGGTTAAACTGAGGGTGACTCTGCGTCTGCGGCCTCCCTGGACTTGCATAACAGCACCCACTTTGAGAAAACCCTTGCTCTAGCACAGGGGCCTTCAACGTTTTCAGGCCAAGGACCCCTTAGCTGAGAGAGAGATGAAGCAGGGACCCCCACAACCTTTTTTCATAGATTCCATATAGTTTCATCGTTTGACAGCACAATCGTCAGAGTATTCTTTTTTCATGTCCATTTGTGTTTTCAGATATTTAACCCTCTGAAGCGTAAAAAAACTTGACCTTTCACTCTGTACTTGGTCCCTTAGTTCCCTTCTACACCAAACCTCTTTGCCGAAAATAGCCGATCTACAAGCTCACAACGCCTCGCAGCGCAACGCTTGCAGATCTGCTATTTTTGGCCAAAGTTCTGAACGCTAGGGTTCAAGTGGTTAATGTAAAAAAGGAGAAAAAAAGTTTCTATCACACAAAGATTTGGAGGACCCCCAGTTCGGGACCCCTAGCAGCATCATGTGTTTTCTGCACAGTGAAAGCCTTAGTGGTGCATGCAGGGGCGGAGCTATAGGGGAAGCAGCCGATGCAGTCGCATTAGGGCCCGGGGGGGACGGGGCCGCCACCGCTCCAGGGAAGAAAATAAAAATAAAAATAAATAAATAAAACTTTTATTTTGAAATGCTTACCGGATTGAGAAGACACGCTCTATTGCCCCTCTTGAGAAGTGCTACTGATTGCCCAATGTGATCAGTTGCTTGAGGACAGCTGTGTCCTGTTTACTTTTAGAGGTAGGCATGAAGAATTTTCTCTCTTCAGCTGTGAGTGAGACCTGCCGTCTTTTTAGGGTTGTTATGGGTTGTTTTTTACAGCATGGCTCTGAAACTAATATCTGATTTCTTTGGTGGGCCCGCCACCCACTTAAAAAAGAAAAAGAGTTGTAGGCTACAGAAGCAAGTAGGATATTGTTGATCAGTCTGTGGCTCGATCGGAGGAGGATTAGGAACAGAATTTCCACTCAAAGGTAATTAATAGCATTTATATCAGGGGTCTTCAACAGGGGGTCCTCAGACAGAGTTACTACAGGGGGTCCTCCAAATCTTCCAATCCTTTTTATATTAACCACTTGAACCCTAGTGTCCATATTCTGAGAACTGTAGCCGAAATTAGCTGATCTACAAGCTTGTGAGCTTGTGTGGTGAAAACCTCGCATTGGGGCCCGGCGGGGGGTCACTACGCTACTGGGTGCATGATTTACGTAACTCTGAGAGTGTGCACGGGCCCTTAGAAATGGTTAAATTAAGACTGATCTTTTTTTTTTTAAGATTTGTTTTTGGGCTTTTTGCCTTTATTGGATTGGACAATAGACTGACAAGAAATGGGGGAGAGACAGGGAGTGACATGCGGCAAAGGTCACCCGGATCAGGAATCGAACCGGCGACACCGACAGGCATTGATGCCGAAATGGCAATGCCTATATGGTATGTGCCTGGTCCACTAGGCCACCAGGCGCCCCAACACTGATCATTTTAACTGTGTGTGTTTGTGAACTTGTATTTTGCAGAGGTGGGAAAAAGTGCTCACGTCTGTTTAAAAGTATCAATACTGTAATGTCGAGTTACTCTGTCACAGTAAAAGTCTGGAATTCTAAATTTACTTGAGGAAAGTACAAAAGTATTGATAATAACATGTGCTTTAAGTGCCAAAAGAAGTCATTGCACAGAAAGTCCCATGTCATAAGTTTTCAAATGTATAAATACTATAAAATGTATAAAAATCCTTTGAGAATAGCAGATCTACAATTTCATTATGCATCTCATTGCGACACATTGTGAGCTTGTAGATTGGCTATTTTCAAATGGCCGAAATGTATACATGGCTGAAGTGGTTAATGTATATTTTGTAATAATAATCAAAATCTACAAAGTAACTAGTAACTAAAGTTTTCAAATAGTGGAGTGAAAGTACTATATTTGCCTCTGAGATGTAGTGGAGTAGAAGTAAAATTACTGAAAATTGGAAATACTCAAGTAAAGTCAAATCATCAAAATTGTACCTAAGTATAGTACTTGAGTAAATGTACTTAGTTACTTTACACCACTGGTAGTATGCAACACTAATAATAGTGTATAAGATCATAATTAAATCGGCACACAGAATGTCTTGCTTTAGTATTCATCTTGACTGCAGCGTAGTTTTCGCAAGTCACTTCGTTTGAATGGTTTCATTTGTGCCAATGCCAGACAAGTGTATTATTGTCTATTGATTCATAAAACAAAGAGGCAGTGAAGTGTGGCATTAATGCAACGTGTGCGTCCAATTCTTTCACAAACCGCAAATGGATTATTTATTTGTGATGTTGGCTCGTTCATAGGGATTCATGCTCATTGATGAATGGCAACCACGGTCATTATCATTTTCCATTTTATTCCAATTGTTTTGATGTGTTTTCTCTCTTTGCAAATTGCGAATAGGAATGCAAACAAACCCAGGATTTGTGACACAGTAACTATGAACAAATGATTGATGTAATTAGGATTTGGTTGTCGCTATACTTTTCCAAGTAGTTTTTCAGCTCGAGAGCAGTTTAGTTTCCCTGCACAATATTGAGGACTGCTCTGGCTTTAAAACATGAACCACATGAACCCTAGTGCATTGCTTCTCCAAGTGGGGTCCGGTCCTTAGAGGGAGTTCCGGGGGGTCCCCCAGCTAAATGATACATACATGGACACTTTATGGGTATGTAACTCCATGAGTGTACAAATGGAACCAAGTAGACCCGTCAGGATCCACTTGGTTCCATTTGTACACTCTTGGAGTTAACATTGATTTTACAATATAAATTGTGGTCTCAGAGATAGAAATACCATTTAATGGGGGTCCATAGCCTAATGCATGTCAAATGGGGGTCCTATCACTGCTATAGCCGTAAAAGTCTTCTCTAATGGGGGTCCCTGTGGCATATCTTTTTAAATGGGGGTCCACAGGCTAATAAGTGTCAATTTGGAGGTCCTTGACATGAGAAAGTTTGAGAACAACTGCCCTAGCGTCCCTATTCTGGGCCAAACATTCTTCAAAAATTGCAGATCTACAAGCTAACACTGCGTCACAACAGGATGCGTGTGAGTTTGTAGATACATTTACTATAATCAATGGATATAAACCTAATGGTCTTAGGAATGCGACAAATACATAATTTGTTTATTGAACTCAAGTCTCCATGGCGTGAGTAATCAATAGGAAAAACATTTTGGGGTGAACTAATCTTTAAGTTGTTAATATCACATGCAGTAGCCTCATTTTGTATGTGTTTTCATGTGTCTTGCATCTGCATGTTAATGTTAATGTTAATGTTTATTTCTGTACTTTACCATGTTATGATGGCTCTTGCTTTTGCCTAAGCACTGTGTTTCCTCAATCATTTGAAACACCTGATAAAATGCTGCTTTTTTGTTGTTGTTGCACATAATCATGACTGATAATGATAATGTTCATAGTGGCCAGGTCTCCTTGTCACATCATTATTCATTCAAAAGCCCATGAAGATATACAAGTAAGACACCTAAGGGCAACAAGCGGCAAGGTCGCGCTGTGTCTTGGCCATCTGGCCAGTGATGTATATCGGACCAGTTATCCATATATGGAGACCCCTGGTACCCATATATGGAGATCATTGTACTGTATATGGAGATATGCTGTGAGACCCCAAACATGCTTACTCAGTTATTTGTTATGTGAAAATCCTATGACGTCTATGACATCTGACATCATACATACAATCCCTTTTATGCCCATATATGGAGATCCCTGTCTGTAAAACCAGCCACACAGATATGGGCTGTCTTCCTCCATATATGGGCATTCCCATATGAAGTCCTGTTAGATATGGGCTTAATATTGACAACATCAGGGATCTCCATATATGGGCATAAAAGGGACTCGTCATCATGGCACTAAAATCTCATTTATACGCTGAAAATGGCTGTTGTGAGTTTGTTGTGAGTTTGTAGATCTGCAGTTTTTGGTGCAAGTTGACAATGGCATGCAACAACTACGTATGAATAGGGCTTAATGAACAACTGATACACTGAGCGAATGTCAACAGCCAACATGCAACAATGTCCTGCAGACAAAAAAATATTTTAGTTTTAATTCTCGCGCCCTCCCAGGCTAATGTTTTTGCTGTGAGAGACGCTGACTATGCAGTTTGTTGAGACAGAGTAGATGCGTCTGTGCTTAAAGCACCGACCACATGCTTATTTAGAGACATCTTTGCAAGAGGAGCCATGCAGCGTCAAGGTTCTGTGCTGCACTAAAACTGCTGAGATAAGTAAAACGGGAGCGTTCTGCTGAATGACTTTTGGAAACACTTTGTTAAACAAAGTGCTCAGACAAAGTACCCCTCTCGCCCAGGGTACAAACCACAGCCGTGCTAAAACAAGCTTGGCTTGGCAAATGAAATAAAGTGCTCAAGAAAAAGGATGTTGTGAATGAATAGAGACCTATCTATATCAATGCCACTTTCATAACCTTTTGTATAGCATGTCCATGCAACCAGGCCAACTTCTACGGCAGCACTTTTATTTAGGTCATATAAATGAAAAAGTATTGCCAAAATCTCTTGAATCGATTAGCTGACAAAACTTAACAACCAAATATTTCTTACTTCTCCTCAAGCTATAAAACCAGAGTAGAAATATGAAATGTTTCATAATATTAGCTTAGTGTTTGGTGTATAAATGGGACAAATGGGGGAAAAAAGTGCTGCTGCTGCTGTTGTTGTTGTTGTTGTCATTATTATTGATGTTGTTGCACAATCAACAATTTACCAGACAATGTGTTGCCTAAACAGATAGATGAATAAAATGTATACACCAAAGGGAATCCACTTATTGCATTATGTTCAAACAGAGGGACATTAATTGGAGAACACCTGTCAGTGTAGTTATGTTTTAAGAATATATTCTACATGGACAATACAGTATTATAGTGTGTTGTTGTTAATTGCTTTTATTTTTCAGTAGCTCAGCCTTATGTTCAGTCCACATGCAACGTCTACAAAAGGAATGGTGTAGTTTTGATGGAGAAACCTGAATAATGTGTCTAAAAATGTAGCATGTCATGCAGAACACATCTGCCAATAGGAGCAATAAGCTCGATTGACTCATTTATTAGTCAGAAATGTAAACAGCATGTGGTATAATGGTATACAGTAAGACATTAAAGAGGCGGTGCCATGGTTTTGTACTTTTTCTGGTTTTCATGACACAAACCATTCCTGGGACTTGTTTCCATTTTGCTCCTACTGTTTTCATTAAATAAACTAATATTTAAAAGCGTATTGTAGCATATGTCCAAATAATATGACTTATTGCCATTATGTCGGAAATTATCAAAAGATTCTCTCTCAGGAAGATTTTGAGCATTTTAGGCAAGCTCAATGGATAGGCCAAAAACGATCAATAGTGTTGATGAAGAAGTATTTCACAATTTGTATACAACAGTCGGTTATATTGAAAAGTACAATTCATTAATTGCTTTGTAATGTGTCAACCACATATACTTTAATCTTCCAGCCAAAACCCAGTATTGCAGCTGTATTTTTCTTATTGTGTACTGCACAAAATGTAGTCAAAATGTAGTTTATATAGCCTACATTTCCAACAAAAGTTAATTTGAAATGAGCCTACACATTTCAGCCCTGCATGACAAAGACAAATGCTTCTGACAAAACTATATAGCTCCCTTCACATGAACTTGTATCAATTCCATACATGTATTACCGTAACATTCATAAGAAATATGTTTTCCTTGTATTATTCCTTGTATTATTATCCTTGTATTACTTATTTTGGTCCAAACAGATGACAAAACACTGGGCTCACTGGGCTTCAATTGACTATATGCATGGCTCTGAAATGCTAGACATAAACATTGTCTCCAACCATCCCTGAAGGCTGAATGATAATTAAATCTTATATTGTCTTCATCATATTTCCAATGTTGAGTCTCAGTGCTGGCTATATTTTATGTTGAGTGCAGATCAAAGCCCCCTGCCCTTTACACCGTAAATGATCTCTCTCCTATTAGAAGAACCTGTATTGGTTTAGATCAGGGGTTTTCAAAGTGGGTGACGGGGCACCCTGGGGTGCCGTGATGCCAGTCCAGGGGTGCCGCGAGATAATATTTGGAATTCATCAATATCACTACATCAATATCACTCCATATGCTTAGTAAAAACAGATCTGATTTGCACTGTACTTGAGTTCTTTTTCCATCTACGACAACTCTCTTCACCAAAAATAGCAGATACAAGCTCACAACGTGTCACAACGCGTCACAACGTGACGCGTTGTGAGCTTGTAGATCGGCTATTTTTGGTGAACCTTCCCCCCCAGAATAGGCATGCTGGGGTTCAAGTGGTTAAACGTCAAGTATAACGTTATTTTCAGTCAGTTCTGATAGAAACGGATATTTCTCCAATATGATGTAAGATTCTAAAAATTAACAGTGTAATGCAGGGGTGCCGTGGATGAAAAGGTTATTTACAGTGGGTGCCCCGAGTAAAAAAAAGTTTGAAAAATTACGCTATGTAAATGACATCATGGTCTTATGCTCCTGTGTCTTCTCTCTTTCTCACCGTTAGGACTTGAAATGTCTTGTATAACAGCCAACATCATCAGCTCCAGTCAGGTGCAGTGCTGCTGGATGGGGGAGCGCGGGGCCAGCAATCATGCTCGCGCCGTTGAGTGTTTATGCCTTTCACTAAATGGATTGTCTCACCTTCTTCAGAAGACGAACACCAGCTGCTTGGGATGCCAGCACTGCAAATGGATCCTGGGGCTCTGAGTTGGATAACGACCGGCGCCGGACGTCATCTGGTGCCGACATGCTTCAATCAGATGCGACGCCTGAAGCCCGCGTCGCCAAATGCGGACAATCTGGAGGCTTTCATGTTTTGCCAAATCAAGTTGCCACAACTTCCCGTGGAAAGAGGATGTATAAATATGCATTGTTTTGTGATCATTTTAGTCTTTGTGCGTGGCCTTGTGCTTATGTGCTTGTGATGTGTGGTGAATGTATAATCCACCTCTTATTTATACTACATGTGGCAAACAATTAAATGTTCCCCTGGGGCCATTTCGTATTGTGGTCTTTCTGTGTGCAGTTAGTAGACTATATAGCTAATAATGACAAGTCCAAAGCAGAACACTGAAGACATTTATACCTCTGCATCACGGTCAAATACAGCTCTGGACAGTGGACATTGATTGCTGTTATGCATATTCTCTTTCTAGCAATTTGCAGTAGTATTAGGATAGAATCTGTACATTTACAATCGTGTCTGTTATCCAGGGGCGGAGCTATAGGGGAAGCAGCCGATGCAGTCGCAAGAAAAAAAGAAAAAGAAAAAAAGAAATAAAACTTTTACTTTGAAATGCTTACCGGATTGAGAAGACACTCTCTATTGCCCCTCTTGACGAGTGCTACTGATTGCCCAATGTGATCAGTTGCTTGAGGACAGCTGTGTCCTGTTTACTTTTAGCGGTAGGCATGAAGAATTTTCTCTCTTCAGCTGTGAGTGAGACCTGCTGTCTTTTTAGGGCGGTTATCGTTTTCTACAGCATGGCTCTGAAACTAATATCTGATTTCTTTGGTGGGCCCGTCACCCAATTAAAAAAGAAAAAGAGTTGTAGGCTACAGAAGCAAGTATACAGGATATTGTTGATCAGTCCGTGACTCGATCAGAGGAGGATTAGGAACAGAATTTCCACTCAAAGGTAATTAATAGCATTTATACCAGGGGTCTTCAACAGGGGGTCCTCAGACAGAGTTACTACAGGGGGTCCTCCAAATCTTCCAATACTTTTTATATTAACCACTTGAACCCTAGTGTCCATATTCTGAGAACTGTAGCCGAAATTAGCCGATCTACAAGCTTGTGAGCTTGTAGATCGGCTATTTTCGGCAAAGAGGTTTGTTTTACAGAGTAAAAGGTCCAGTTTATTAGGTAATGACGGCTCAAGTGGTTAAATACCCGAAACACAAATTGACATGAATCCAAAATACACTGACGATTGTGCTGTCAAACGATGAAATGTAGAATCTATGAAAATGTTGTGGAGGTCCCTGCTCCATCTCTCTCTTAACCAAGGGGTCCTTTTCACCTGAAAACGTTGAAGACCCCTGATTTATACTGTTATATTGTAAATTGTGTTCTGATGGCCGCTGTTGCCTACTGTATTTTATTGTGTTGGCAGCCGCTGCGCTGTTTCTGACCGATTTGGAAGGATCAGTCAGTGGTGGCGGTGGTGGGGTGGGGGGGGGGGCTGTGGTGAAAACCTCGCATTGGGGCCCGGCGGGGGGTCGCTGTAACCTTTTCTGTAACCCCAAAAGTCCTTTGAGTTCAATGTTTCTAGTTTCTATTAGCACTGGACCTGTACATTTGCATTATGTTCTGTTAGGATTGGACCTTTGCATCTTCTTCTTTCGGCTGATTTCCATCAGGGATCGCCACATCGGATCATCTATTCTGTTTCCACATGGTCCTGTTTCCTGAGTCTTCCTTGGAACTACAGTGTATGCTGTACATTTACAGCTATTTGTCCTCTCTATCAAACTGTTGCCAAAAACAATGTGTGTCTGTGGTAATGTGGCAGTTAACGGGCCGGTATACCATTTAGGAAAGGCGGTTTTGGTACCGCAGGGGTCATAGGTCAACACATACGCTGTGTGAGAATCGAAGTCTCTGTCTTTCATGTCGTCACTGTCGGGCAAGAAGCCCCTGTCTCCATATTTTGTTTCTTTTTTTTCTTCTTTTTTTTTAATAAACAAACACCCTACTACTTGATCATACCACAACATCACACAAAAGCATCACAAATAGTAGATCTGCAAGCTCTAAATGCGGCACCAGGGCCGGTTCTTGGCATAAGCAATATAAGCGGTTGCTTAGGGCCACAACCACTAAGGAGAATATATATATTTTTAATATATATTGTATGTACCCTATCCAAAAACTAGCGTTATTATTTCAATATGAAAATATAGCTGCACGCAGCGATAAAGTGGCCAAGCCAGGACAAAGTAGGAAAGGAAAAAAGCTGCGGAAAAAAGCAGGAAAAGTGGGAAAAGAAATCAAAGAAAAACTAGAAGCAGTGTTCTTCCGAGAACAGGGCTCCGGCAGGTCAGGTAGGTTTTTTTGGCCTCCTGGTGGTGCTATAATAGGCCAATGTTAACTCATTTAACTCTGATCCCGAGTATACTCGTGAAACATACTCGAGTATTTAGAGTGCCGATCCCGAGTATACTCGCGTAAAATACTGTATATAGAGTAACGCTGGCACCCTTACCCTACGGTCCGTTGGAAAGTCCTGGCACGATTGGACTCGCCGATTCATCATCATCACGGATCCACGTGCACAAAATAGTAATCCCTTAACATGGAGGCCGACGGTGGATCTCATCTTTAATGTCCATTTTCTCCAAACAACACTTTTAAAGCCAAGGATGGCATTAGATTCTCGCTACAATAACGTAATAACAAAGGCAACGATCGGCCATTACAGCAACGGCATGGGGTGAAGATCGCTTCCGTTGAATGACGTCATGACGTCAAACCGGAAATGTTTACGGAATGGACTTCTGGCCTTCAAAATAAGAGACTGGCCGCGGATGGAGCCTGCGAGAGGCACGCTGGACATTTAACCCGTTCATGTCTGGAGCACTAAATGGGTTTTAAAAGGGTGCCACGTGTTCTTGGGCCTTTCACAGCAATCGGACACTGCATGCGTGATTTGAGGCATTTTGTTCCAAAAATGTGTTATGCAAAAGTTGACCCGCTGGTGGCGCTATAACAGGCCAATGTGAGAAGGGTGGCATCTGTTCCTTGACCTAGTGGAAATGTGCGTGCAAAGTTTCACGCGCATCGCAGGCTGTGTTCATGATTTGAGGCGTTTTTGGCCACTTTATCGCTGCTTGCAGCTATATTTTTTTTTTCTTTTTTATTTGTTTTAATATTTTTGTGTACACTTCATAGGCATGTTATAATGTTCTTTAGATTGTTTGTAAAATGTTTCATGCAAATTGCTAAAAAGTCCCAGGATAAAAATGGGTTTAAGGGTTTCACAAACTGCTCAAAATGATATAGCCCCCCCTTTGGCCAATTGGGGTAAGATTGGTTTCAGTGATATTTGGACTAACCCTCTACAGTATTTCATCATGAAAATGTGACTTTGCATGTATATTTTAGAGGCAGAAGAATAATTTGCATAAAACTGTAATATTCATTGAATTATTAAAAAAGAATGTTTCAATTTTCCGATCAGACAGATCTTTAGATATTGGTCCAAAGCTCATGTAAAAAAGGTTCTGTGCACATGACGCAAAAATCCCAGGATAAAAACGTGTTTAAGGTGGAAAATCTAAGGGCGGAGCTTACTTGACAAAGACACAGATGTGTTCCTCTTGAGTCAGCGCTCGCGTGTAAGCAAGTTGCACGTCTTCAAGCCAAACGAGGCATGACTTATGCCCATTTAAAGTTTGAATTTTCAAACGCTTTGTATAGTGCCCCCCTTTGGCCAATTGGAATAAGATTGGTTTCAGTGATATTTGGACTAACCCTCTTTATCTTTGCCAAATGTCATGAACATTTGACTTTGCATGTATGATTTAGAGGCAGAAGAATAATTGCATAAAACTGTAATATTCATTGAATTATTAAAAAATAATTATTTAACGTACAAACTTCTCACCCCATAGCCTGTGTAGATATAGGTCCAAATTTCATGTGAAAAAGGTTTCGTGTGCGTAGCGCAAAAATCCCAGGAGGTCGAGGAGGAGATATATTTTTACTGTTTTTCATATAATTCAAAACGTTGGGAGATCTAAAGGTCAAAGGTCAAAAGTCAGAGAGTGTCAATAATGTTCGTGCATGAGGAGACGCATGTGTTGTGACGGCCCGAAATGGTCCCCGAGCCGTCCGTTTCCCAACCCGCAGTCACTGTTGTGACGTTGTCTTTAAATGCCCTGTCATTGCGCCTGGCGCGAGCTTGAGTGTGAGCGCCGTTGAACCTGTGAATGTGAGGAAGTTAGACCCTCTACAGTACACAGCGTGGAAGCTGAACGTTTTAGCCCGTGAAAAGTGTGCGTTATTAGGCCGGCCGTTGTGGACGTTAAACCCCGCGGAAGAGGAGCCATTGCACCCCAAGACGGAGCGTTAAACAACAGCCCGATGCGACGCTGCATGGGAGATGTGTTGTTCGAGGAACAACATTGTTTGGCCGTGAACTTGAACGCCGCCGCCACTCGATGGAGTTGTTCCCGTAATCCCGTTCATCATCACTGCTGCGCAGGACGGTAATTCTCTTCATCTGAGCTCTTTCATGCATGCCTAAAAGAAGAGTCTGTCTGAATACGGGGAGCGTTACGTTTATTTCGTTTTGACTTGTTTCAGTTTCTTTTATTTATTAAAATACCTTGGTGTTCATTCATTGAATTCTATGGTACACGGCCAAATTGCGGCCAATGCTGTCGTGCGTTCAAGTGTGTTTTCGGGTTGAAACGTATAACCTGTATGTAACCTAAGGTGCTCTGAGTGAGCGGACTATATTTTGTTTTTGTTTTTCGTGTTCTCTTGTTTGGTTTATGGTTTGTTGGTTTGCATTTTGTTGATTTGGGTTATTATTAAAGGTGTCAAAATTATCGCGTTAACTGCGGTAATTATTTTTTTGTATTAATTGCGTTAAAATATTTAACGCAATTAATCCAAAAAAGAATGACCTGCGGTGGAACACTGTCTTACTGTAGCCTATAGCGCTGCCACTGCTCCTCCTCCACCCCCCCTCCCCTTTCTACACACAAGCATGTCACTCTGACTGCAGCAGCGAGGGAGAGAGACAGAGGAGAACTCAGAGCTGCGGTTTCAAAGTGAAACAGGATTTAGATCATTCACTGGAATAATACCTGATCATCATACAATACATCTAAAAGATATATAGTCTAGCCTACTTCTACCTCTGTTCCTAAAATCCGCGATGTTGTTGGTGTGCTGGTCTGGGTGCTCCAAACTTACTTGGATCAGATGAAAGACGCACGGCACTGCCAGGCATGACATTAGCTTAACGATCGATCGCCTCGTTGGAAATGCGCACCCAGATAGATTTGCAGGCAATCAACAGCACATTAATGGCAGCTGTTACAAAAGCTTGTTTTCTCTGTCTTGTGCACGTGTGTCAGCTGTTTTATCTGTAACCTAGATGTCAAATAAATAATTCCGTGTTGTATTGCAGTGGTTCTCAACCTGTGGGTTGGGAACCCTAGGGGGATCCCCAATTTTATTTTGGGGGGTCCCCAGATGTTAAGCTTAATGTTAACATTGTTTTCTCACTCAACAATAAACAGACCAACATACAGTATAGGTGTGGCATCTGCACATTTCTAAACTGACAAATTAAGGGCTTTTTACTAGGCCTATACCCAGGCCCGGATTTATATGACATGAGGCCCCTGGGCAAGGGGAAATAAAGAGGCCCTCGTGCGCGCGCGAAAATTCCACCTCCGGTCCACCTGACCACACCGTGACCTCACCTCCGGACCGGCCCGTGCATAATCTGACTGTGTATCCTCATTGGCTCATTGGAAGGGTCTAAAGCGGATACAGAATTGGAGTTTGCGTGCATGTGTGTAGCCTATGTGTGTGTAAAGTACCGGATACATAGAGTGGGCGGGCTTTAGACTGCACTAAGCTTTCAGAGCAGCTACATGCAGTGCAGCCAGCAGAGCAGAAGCTCTCAATAATAAAACAAAATGTACTGTAACTAAACACAAATATCACTTTATTTGGATTGCAATACTTTAAAATGTCATCATTAAATTTACTCATTCAGGGTCTTTTCAAAATGGCTTCCAAGTTCCACAACGCCTCCCTCTCCATAGACTTCCATGTAATTAATAGTGCACGGATCATGCACGCCCATGCCTAGATCATGCACCACGTGTGTCCACACTGTTCACAGCTTTCAAACAAAAAAATCCGAATGGAAATCCGTTCAGGCATTCATGAGCTAGCAGCCATTATGTTTTCTTGAAATGTAAACAAACATGGCTGCCATGTTTGTTGGTATGGGGGTTAAACATGGAATTTCGCGTTTGCGATCATGCCTACTACATTTTTTGGGATCCAAAAAATTTTTTTTGAAAAAAAAAAAAAAAAAAAAAAAATTTTTTTGAGGCCCCCCCTCCCCTGAGGCCCCTGGGCTCGTGCCCACCCTAGCCCAATGGTAAATCCGGCCCTGCCTATACCATACCTCTGGTCAAACATTAGTCAAATTATCAAATATTAGAGGCAGAAATTCTGAAATAGCAGATCTACATACTTGTGGATCTACATGCTCACAAGCATGTAGATCTGCTATTTTCACAAGCAAACAGTCAAAACTAATGTAATGCAAACTCCTACAATTCCAAGTGCTCGTCAGGGTGTGTGGTGTGGGGGGGAGAGGGGGGTCCCCAGTTCAAATATGATTATTTTGGGGGGTCACAGCCTGAAAAGTCATGTGTAAGCCAGTGTTTTAGACGTAGCCATAGGCCTATTGTATACATATTTGCTATTGCTACACAATAAATGGTAAGGTAAAAAAAATGCATAAATAGTAATAATAATAACAATAATGATATAAACATATATATAGGCCTACATATTGTATGATAAATGTATCTTTGCCTTTAGCTTGCCATTACCGCAACAATATACATAAAGAAATGGCATATTTTGGACATGGTTCGATTTGTGATTAATCATGATTAATTAATTTTTGAGCTATGATTAATCTGATTAAAAATTTTAATCATTTGACAGCCCTAGTTATTATGTTATGAACTTGTGAAGAACTTGATGATGATGAGTTGAATGCTTTTGGGCTGTAGCGGGGCAGCTAAGGAAAACAATACTTCAGTTGTGGAAAGAAGCACCAAAATTTGACAGAGTGTACCTCTTGGGTCATTCTTTAGAAAAATCACATTAGACACTTAATTTTCAAAATGGCCGCCAGTTTTAAAGATGGCCGCCTTTTCGGATATGTTTTACAGTACGCCAGCCAGTTAATATTGAATTTTCATAATATTAGAGTTGTTTTGTAGGTTTTAAAACATCCTGAGTTCATTTATTACACTTTTAAAGCAGCTAGAATAACCTTTCTGACTTTTGGTGGGGTCTTTCCTCACCTGGGACCCCCCAGACAGACCCCTGAGCCTATTTCAGTAATCGCTCTGCTCCTGCTCCAGAACAATGTTAAATTAGATCTGAATAAATATGGTCTGAAATCAAAAATGACTAGCAGCAAATAACAGGGGTCTTCCATGGGGGTCTGGGACCCCTGGGGGGTCCTCAGAGCTACTACAGGGGGCCTGCCAAATCTCGATGAGATCTTTTTTTTTTTCATTTAAAATTTTGAATGTTTTTATGTATCCTGGTTTTATGTATTGTACTTTGATAGTATTCTCAGTATTATTTATAATGTTTTTATGTTAAACAGTTATGGTTGACAGCTGTTACTGCAGGGATTGCAATAGTGAAGGAATTGCAACTATTCACTTTGGGCGCGCAGAACAACATTTCCTTTTTTGCACACACACACACACACACACACACACACACACACACACACACACACACACACACACACACACACACACACACACCTCTTTGTTATTGTCACCCCAAAACCCTCACCTTATCCTCTTATAGAGCCCATGGTCAATTACGCCTAAAGAGATTCACTACAATACAGTGATTTCAGACATGCAAGATATATTCGTCTTCATCAACATCATCTTCAGTGTCCAACCTAATAGTTTTGACACAGTCTCCACCATAGCATAGAGCAGGGTTCCCCAATTAGTTTTACCCAAGGGCAGAATTATGTCTAGGGTACCAAGCCGAGGGCCACAACATTGCAGGGTGCGATGGCTGTGATCCTGCTACTCCAGCGACATTTCAAATATACTAGCGTTGTTGCTGCTCTTATGCCACCATTATTATAATTATTATGACAAATGCACTCCTTAAAGTTGAAACAAAATAAGTTAAGAACCAATTAACCAGTCTGCTTGAAAAGTATGCATCTGTACTGTATACAGGGGTTAAAGCCAAAAAAAAAAAAAATCCCAAGACTGAAAATTATTTTCAGACCATGTACCAATGTGTGATTTTTGAAACCGCAAACAATAATATTTGGGGTGTTTCCCTGAAGTTCTGAACTGCCTTCACTGAATGTGTGTGTGCCAGCATGCTTCATTTTATAGAAGTATCTTCTGAAGTTCTGTTGTATTCTATTTCTAGTCTGGCCAATTCAAATACTCATATCTTGAAATTATAACTGCTTTTTAGTTTGAGATCACTTGATAAGGACTGATCTCAGAAATAGCCCCTATGGAATCCTCAAGACTGAAATCAGTCCCCAGGACTGAGAACTTTAACCCCTGACTGTATAACAGTAGCTAGTTGACAGTGCAGAGACATACAGTAATTGCTTTCCTTTGATCAATTAACGAGGGGCTGTCAACTACTTAATGGCATCAGCTGGACACAGACACACACGCACCTTCCCTCTGCAGTGCTCTGTCTGTCACATTTCTCTCCAAAAGCCCTTATGATTGAAAATGATTAAGGATTACTGTGATTAAGGTAAGCTTACGTTTCATATCGCACTCACCATACCTGTAAAGGCCACTTTTAACCGCACAGATTCGGGGACGATTCGGCGGCGGAAGGAGGCGGAAAGCGTCTGTTGCCGAACGGGAGCTCATCGTCAGGTTTTCGGCAGCGGGTCGGGAACCTTATCGACCGAAAACTGGAAAACTGGACTTGCTCAGTTTTGTTCAGTCGCCCCTCGCCGTCGGTAAGATTGAGGGAGTTGTAGATGAGTTTACTACTGCTCCAAAACCAAGCCAAAACAAGCCAGAGACATTTTCCCGTCGCATATTTTTACTAAATACCATATTCTCAATCTCAACTCTCAATTCCTATTCCAATCGGATCCAAAGCAAAGCTAGTAGTAGGCTAGTAATAGTCCATCAAGTGCCCGTGTTGTTGTTTTCTTTTTTTTCCTCCTCTGCACGGAGAACAGAGCTGCCTCCGGCCGGGTTAGGGTTGCCAGATTCTGTGAGTGAAATACGCGACCAGGTCTATGAAAATAAGCCCAAAAGCGCGACCAGTTTCACCTCTGAACTCTATTACATTAGTTATTTTATAAAATAATGTTGAAAGCAAGGCCAAATAAGCAACTACACTTCAGAAACAAGCCCAAACAAAAGCAACCCACATCTAGCAACATTATAGGAAAACAGGATCAACGTTGCTTATAAGGAGCAGACCTGGCACCACTGCCATACAGTAACTACAGTCGGCGTCGTCTTAAAAAAATAAAATAAAAAATAAGTGCTTAGTTTTTTGCAGTTCTTTGCAGTCTGTGTACAGTCAGAAGGAGTCTCCTGTAGGCTGTTTGGTGTGTAGACACCTTAACTTTCACTGGTCCCCCAAAATGTTTTTTTCTTTTTTTACTGGGGTTGGTGGGGACCAAGTTACCCCGTTGTGTAACTTGTGTATATACCACGTGACCAGGGGAGGCAGTAAATGTTTTCCTATGCGGCCGCAACTTCCGGAATGTCTAAAAACACAGAACCGGCTGACCTTTTGAGCGATATAAAGTCTTCATTTCACCCCAGTGCTTCGAGATTGTTCCACACTAAAGAAGTAAAACGATTATACTTTCACAGAGGCCCGTCACTTTTTGGATAGAGTGTTCATCAAAGGTAAGAAGTGATCGCTAACGGCGGATCGTGGATCCAACAACAAGATTTCGGCAGCCGACCAGTAGGAACCCCATCTCGGAGCTGCGTAGCAGTGGAGTGAGGGGTTCCGAAAGGAGCTAGGCGCTGTAGTGCCTCTCGTCAAAAAATTATCTTTTCCCAGACCAGTAAGTCAATGCGGACAGTTTGTAAATACAAATAAATCCATGTTTTTATTCCTTCTTCTTTGGCTAGCCAATGCTAATGCTATCGTTTTCTGTCGCATGTGTTGTTCATTATATCTTTCTGCTTTGAGTGTCCATTTTGCTCTGCAGAGCATGACAACACGCAATGACAACTCCATTGTAAACCATTAACCAAAACGGTATGTTAATATAAACAATCTTTGATAATAATAACAATCCAACTGATAATGTTGTTGTGACTGAGTGAGTTCTAAACTTCTCTCACAACCAATGCATCAGATTACATGCTGCATCTTTAGTGCCATCGTGTGGCGTTATCTATTTGGTGCAGTTGTTGCGTTCTCTTTCATTCAATCTCGGGTAACAAGAACCGGCGACTTCACCATCAGATACCCGGGAACCGGGGCAAACGGCCCCGGCCCCGGCCCGCCCCGCGGTAAATGCTCGGAAATGGCCCCGTTACCCGGCTCGGGGCGGGTCGGATCTCGGGCAGGTCCGAAGACCTCTACCGTGAGCTTTAAGAGCATAGGGTGTGGGTTTTGGGGTGATGATAACAAAGAGGTGTGTGTGTGTGTGTTTGTTGTGTTGTCAGTGTGAGTGTAGAGCAATAAATGGACATGTTAGTCTGCGCGCTCAAAGTGAGAAGTTACAATACCATAATTCTTGCAATCCCTGCAGTAACAGCTGTGAACCTGTCTGTCTAACACAAAACAATTATAAATAATACTGAGAATACTAATAAAAACTGTTTCAAATGTAAAAAAAAGAAAAGTCCCCATCAAGATTCGGCAGGCCCCCTGTAGTAACTGAGGACCCCTGGGTCCCGGACGCCCCGTGGAAGACCCCTGGTATTTGCTACTACTCATTTTTGCTTTCAGAGCCCAGTTACAACAACTTGTATGCTTCAGTTATGATCTAATTTAACATTGCTCTTGAGCAGGAGCAAAGCGATTACTGAAATAGGCTCAGGGGTCTGTTTGGGGGGTCCCAGGTGAGGAAAGACCCCAACCAAAAGTCAGAAAGGATATTCTGGCTGCTTTAAAAGTGTAATAAATGAACTCAGGATGTTTTAAAACATACAAAACAACTCTAATATTATGAAAATCGGACATTAACTGGCTGGCATACTGTTCAGAGGCAGCCATCTTGGAAACATGGCAGCCATTTTGATTTTTCAGTGTCTAACGTGTTTTATCATAGGAACAACCCCTAAGGAGTACTTGTGAAAAGTTTTAGGTTTCTTTCCACTTGTGAAGTATTTTAGTACAAAAATGCATTTATCTGCCCCGCTACTGGTTTCATTCACTAAACAGTTGAACTTGAATTGTCAAAGTGTGTTGTGTTGGTTTATTTCTCAACAAGGGTTATATTTTATATATAAATCCTTTGTACGGTATTCACAATGGTTAAACTCCAGATGAGGAAGAACTCATAAAAATATAAAAAAATAAGTATCAAATCAAATATTTCTCTGGTAGACCGAGTCTACCTGGCACCCCTTGAAACAAACAAATAGCAATTAAGTGGAAACCGTTACAGTGTGTCCAGGTTTCATGGCTGTATTTCAAACAGAGCATGAGCTATACCTGCACTTTCAAAGGCTTACTACAGCGCCACCCTTTGGCCAATTGTTATAAAAAGTCATAGCACAAGTCGCCATAGTAAGCTGAACACATTGATGTTTGAACAGTGATTTTTGGTGTAAGTACGGTATGTAGGAGTAGAAAGGTGCCAAAGTTTTGAGGAGAACTTGACTGACTGACTGCCTGCCTGCCTGATAGATAAATAATGAGGATAACATACGTGTGCTCGCTTTCAGCGAGCCCACAATGAACCCCTTGGGACGATATTTCAGCTTGGCACCAGGCAGAACCTTAAAATATACCCTTTAAGGATTAAGAAAAAACAGGTGGCGAAATAAAACATCCACCCTATGCGTCGACCCCCCTTTCCTACTATAGACTAAATCAGCTGTACTGTCATATCACAGGCTTCAGAAGTCAAGAAGTGGGTGAAATTAGTTTATTACTTGCGCGAGCACAGCATGTGCATGTACTGTTTTCAGTTTGGTATGTATGTAGGTGACTGGATTTTTTACGACTGTAGCCCTGGAATGGCTGGGATTAATGTATGTGTATGTGAATGTACGTGAATGAATGTATCTGCTTGCGCACAAGTAGGCCATGTGTGGCCTGCTTGAGCGTGAGGCGCAAGTTGGCACTTCGACAGAGTGCAGTACTAGTTTTCTATTGTTTTATTTCCATGGAAAATAAATAAAGGGTAGAAGAGAGGGGTCACGGTATGGGAACACACCTTTTTATGCTACCGATGTCTCTGGTTGACATTGGCACATTTCACTCTGGTTTTTTTCATCTCACTCATGTCACTTTGTCTGCTGACCTCACTCAGCAACGAAATAAAAAATAAAATAAACAAAAATAAAACAATTCACAGGAGGCAAGCAGTGATCACCCCATGATGTGCACTGCAATGCAGTTTCAAATGCACTACATTGCAGGCGCTTTTTGAGAGTAAAAAACTAAAAAAGAAGAAGACATGTGTGACATGCATGATCTGGGCAGATTGCCCCAGGAAATGTGCCAATCTCAACCCAAAACAACGGTATGTTGATGAATTGAATGTAGGCCTACAGTACATACGACCACAATGTAAACAAGTCACCAGGACATGTCTGTCTAATAAAATAAAGTATTCAGACTCAAAAAAGGATTGAGAGCTTTCCATTGTGCACTGAAGGCTTGATGCGATGTACTGTACTATCAATAATACCTGGACATTATTGTGTAAACCCTTAAAATGTTGTTGATCCAGTCCAAAAGATAGGGCAATTTGTGTTAGTTTTCGTGTTTGTTTATTTCAAATCAGCAGATATATTGTATGCATACATTGAATACATTTCAAATGCAAATCAATAGATGCATGTATGATTAGACATTGTTTGAATAGATTTCAAATCAACAGGTATATTGTATGCATACATTTATACTATCAATTATCATCCCTTTTTCCGGATAGCATAGCACAGACCTGGGCATTGTGCGGCCCGGGGGCCGTATGCAGCCCTTTGGTTCACTCTGACCGGGCCTTGTAGGGTTAATGCCAAATTACGAAATAAACACATTTTCTAATTTTACCTCATGTATGGACTGCATTTCTTTTTATTTTTGACGTTTTTTATTCATGTACATATGGACGCAATGCATACATCAGCACGTTTGTGTGATCATTGGATGTTGTCTCAATAACAAGCAGGTGGTCAGACTGGTCACAAGTCAAGACGACCTGCCCTACCTTACCCATCAAAAATGGCTAAAGTGTCTAAAAAAAGTAAAGTCGATGCCGAATGCCAAATGCCAAATGCAGACTGCTAAGTATTTATTTACTGAACTCGGAGGTAAAGCCGTGTGTTTAGTTTGCGGGGTGCACATCTTGCGGGGAGCACTGCCTTTTGGCCCGGCCCTCCACAATATTGTTGTTCATGACATGCTCATTTTTTCTTGAAAACACATCCTCAAAATAGGGCAATGACAATGGAAAATGCCTAGTCCTCGATTATAATATGACCATATTATAATCGAGGACTAGACATTTTCCATTGTCATTACACATCCGCGCCATTATTACGGTAAATGCATTGAAGTTACCGGCGCGCGCGCGCGCGCGTGTGTGTGTTGTGCACTATCATGCAGCACAGTGTAGAGAATGGAGCAGAGAGACACCTGATGAATGAGAAAACCAGGCGTTTCGGCCGCTAAGCTTGTTGGGAAATGTAGTGTTTTTATCCCCCAGCGAAGCAGAAGCATATGGTTACAATAAGTAGCAGAAGACCTCTGTGAGTATAGTGCGGTATGCTATGTCCAAAATACAGCTCCTGTAGGATTGAAAACAGATTTTGGTTCTATAGGGTCCAAACTAACCGAAAATGACGAGGTTCAAATTTTCAGACTCCTCACTCATTTCCTGGGGGCGGATCACTTCAGTTTTGGCCCTATTCGGCTATGCATTCCCAATTTTCCATAGGATTTATTTTGCAAAAAATGATTTGTTTGCTGTTTTGGCTTCTATAGGGACAAAACTATCAGAAAATAACGGGTTTCACATTTTCAGACCCCTCCCTCATTTCCTGGGGGCAGGTCACCTTGTTTTTGTCCCTATTCGGCAATTTATTCCCATAGCATCTTTTTGCTAAAATAGATATTTGTTTGCTGGTTTGGCTTCAATGGGGACCAAACTATCAGAAAATGTCAGGGTTCACATTTTCATACCCCTCCCCCATTTCCTGTGGCGGGGGGGTCACTTCAGTTTTGGTCCTATATTCGGCTTAAAGTCCCATAGATTTATTTTCTGTTCTGGCTTCTTTGGGGACCAAACTGTCAGAAAATGAGGGGGTTCAGATTTTGCATTTAATTGAAGATGCCAGGGCAGAGCTCCTGTAGGAAGATCTTCCAGGTGTCCCATAGCATGATCTGACGGAGGACGATTATTCTGTCAAAGTTCGACATGAAAAAGACACCAAGCATTCTGAAGCTGTCAGATCTTCAGGATGCATTCAACAAACGCATCATAATGAAGATGACTGGCTATGTTGAGGGTCGAGTTGTCTTTGATAGGTAATATGGATCAGTCATTAAAAAATATGATGTCTTCATCCAGAGATGAAGCTCACTATGTCCATTAAGGAACTCCTGACTGCGTGATCAACCAAGGAGAAGTTTACATGTGTAAGGCCAGGGACTGCTTGAGTTTTTCTCAAGGGACAGTCCTTTCATTCTCGTTGTCATATATGATACCTTCATCAAGGGACATGATTTTGAGGAGGTGCACACATGAAAAGGCTGCTGCTAATGTTGTCTTGCGAGACATTTGTGTTTGGTCACCTGACACCAATGTCCAATTGCCCTGAGCTTCCACCAACTGAAGAGAAATGATGGAATTCAGAGAGTGGAGGGTATGTTCCAGTCAGGTGTCTTGCCCTCCCTGCTCCAAAGGCAGTAATTGAGCTCATCAAATGTGGCTGCAAAACAGGTTGCAACTTGCAAGGGACAGTGCAGCTGCTCAAACAATCTTGGCTGCAAAACAGGTTGCAACTTGCAAGGGACAGTGCAGCTGCTCAAACAATCTATTGCACTCCTCTCTGCAAGTGATATGGCACTGGACGGGATAATCTGCCAACAGTATAAGGGAGGACATAGATAACAGTGATGGTGAATAGATCCTGTATTTGACAAGAATAAAAACAGCAAACAGGCCAGAAGTAAAATGCTACCCCATCCTCCTCACTTGAATTGTGCCTATCTAAACAATTGAATAGCCTCAGAATATACTGTGAAGTTGTTTATATAGTACTATAAAGTACTCCCCCCAGGACATGAGGGGGGGGGGGGGGTCAAAAGATTTGAACCTTGTAATTTTTCGATAGTTTTGTTCCCTACAGAAGCCAAAACGGTAAAGAAAGGAAATGGAAATGAGGGAGAGGTCTTGAGGTCTTGGTCCCTATAGAAGCCAAAACAACAAAAGAAAAGATTTAGTTTAGCAAAACAATCCTATGGTTAATCACATGAAGCGATAACTTCATGACACTCTCTATCTTTGACACGACGCCAATGTTTCTTGTACCACTGAGCTCTGGCCACCACGTCGTTGGAGTAGTCCCCGCTTTTGGTGTTGTCATCCACTCCTCTGTAGGAGTGGACATTTCGACCTCCCGTGTTGTAGGCTGCCAGCCCTCCTATAAAAACACATATCACAATCATCCACAGTGTCATCTGAGTACAGTTGTACCAGTAAGACGCCTAAGGGCGAGGTCGCGCCATATATATGTCTTGGCCATCTATCGTGTCCACATATGGATTCTGTTAGTGTGGTTCCCCTAATAGGACATCATCTGGGAATGCCCATATATGGACTTTTTATTTTATTTGATCCCAAAATTCTTTCTTTCTTTCTTTATTTCTTTCTTTCTTTCTGTATACCATTTCAGCATTTCTTTCATTACTGCAGTGGTTTTCAACCTTTGTCATATCAAGGTCCGTTATTTATTCAGCATTTGAGACCATTTGATGAGATTTGGCCTCTCAGACCCAAAACTTGTTGTCATTGGATAGAAGATTTTGTCCACAATTCCATGTATTGATGTGGCATAGGAAAGATTGATACAACAAAATAAAAATAAACACCCCTTTCCCATATTGAAATCTGCACTTAAGGGGATTTCAGGTAAAAATGTTGTACCGTTGTTTTGGGTTGAGATTGGCACATTTCCTGGGGCAATCTGCCCAGATCATGCATGTCACACATGTCGTCTTCTTCTTCTTTTTTAGTTTTTTACTCTCAAAAAGCACCTGCAATGTAGTGCATTTGAAACTACATTGCAGTGCACATCATGGCGTGATCACTGCTTGCCTCCTGTGAATTGTTTTATTTTTATTTTTGTTTATTTTTTAATTTTGTTGCCGAGTGAGGTCAGCAGACAAAGTGACATGAGTGAGATGAAAAAACCTGAGTGAAATGTGCCAAATGTTTTTAATGAATCTGTCATGGTTAAAATGGAGTTTGAAGTTACAATGGGTGTGTATGGGGAGAGGCCCTTGGGCCTGGAGGGCCTAATAACATTTACATCAAATATCTAAATATTGAATTAAGCAAATTAAAAACTGTTCAAGGGGTTCATAAAAGCCTGATTAGAAGATAAAATGACCAAAAGGTTTTTTGAAAGTGGAATATCCCTTTTAAATTGGAAGGCTGCATAGCTGTGTTGTTGAACACATACACAGCTTAATGACCAGGCCCGGATCTACAATATGGGCACTTTGGGCATGTGTCCAGGGGCCCTTGGAATCAGGGGGCCCTCCAGGGTGGCAAAAACAATCAAAAAAATAAATAAAAATAAAGTAAACCCCCAGCCATTTAGTTGTTATCTAATCCGAATGAAATACATTAAATGATGCCCCCAACCCCCCGATTTTGTGTGTTTTTTTGTTGAGAATGCTGCTGCTAGTGCAACTGTGTAAGTACAATGTGCCACCAGTGCTCGGCTGCATTTTTGGGGGAAGGATATGGCTTGTTTTGACCATGTAGTAGTACTATAATAGTACATTGTTATTTATGTTGATTGTCAGTCAATTGTCAAATCGTTAAGCTACTTTTTAAATGCTGAAAACAGTTAGTCTGGAGCCCTGTAGTGCTTACGTAGAGGGGGGCCCTTGGAGCTTCAGTGCCCAGGGGCCCTCAGAGGTAGTATCTCACGACCGCCATGTACAGATGTGCTGTTTCAACTCTTCAGTATTTATTGATCTTTCCCTGAAAATGTTCCTGAAAATGCAGAATTTGCCATATTTGTGTAGACGTAAGTGCTTACCTAAGGCTCTAATCGGAGGATATCTTTAGAAATAGTGTCAAATCCTGGAATAAATTCCTTACCAAAAAAAATCTTCACCAATGTGTTTGTAAAGGTGTCTAGTAACACATCTCACAAAGACTGAATTTCAGTTTCCCTAGGAAAATCTTTGACAGCTAGGCACCAAAAACATTCCTTGGGCTAGAAATGGACCCCATACTACTGTGAAAAGTGATGACTCATCACTAAACCATCATTGTGCACCATGTGCAAAACAAATGCTTGTAATGGATTCAGAATAATTAAAAACACCTAGTTAGACATCCCACTTAAAGCATATTTTTTGGGAGTGATTTTTTTCCCCTATAGTATAGTGTATAGTGAGTGAATGAGACCCAGAATTACCCTAGCTGTCAAAGATTTTTCTTGGGAAACTGAATTTCAGTCTTTGTGAGATGTGTTACTAGACACCTTTACAAACACATTGGTGAAGAAATGTTTTGGTAAGGAATTTATTCCAGGACTTTTTAAGATATCCCCCGATTACTCATGGATGCCACATTATGGTGCACTCCAGCAGAATTACCTGTTTCTTCCGTATTGTTCAATAAGAAGCATTCTAACCCGATCGGTTGCCATTTTCTAAGATCTTAGAAAAATGGCCGCATCAAAAAGCTAAAAAAGCTAAACAATATGGAAGATCCGGGTAATTCTGCTTGAGCGTAACATATTGTGACATCCGTGAGCCTTCAATAAGCACTTTACTTTCTGAAATCTGAACATTTGTGTTGACGTGTAGCAAATTGGCTAAACTGCTCCGCACCAGGTTGAGGTTGTTCCTGACTGTCGTGAGATACGACTGTCATGTTTCTCCCTCTTAACATTTCCCTGTGTTTTTAGTTTAGTTTGTTGAAATAATGTCATGCACATTTCCCCAGTGCATACTGCAGTCCTTGTTGACTAGATTTAGGAGAGAATTTGAAGCTCTTGCTCCTGAAATTTGTAACCAACTCCCTGTCATTTATCTGGGGACCACCTGAACCCCCTCAGAAGGACCACTGCCGCTAGTGGTCCCCGGACCCAGAGGCGTAATTTGACCAATATCTAGGGTGTTGCAAGGAATGGAGTTTTTCCACGCGCGTGAAGAATTTCTGGTTTTATATACTTTAAAAATGTTTTAAATCCCTTTTTAATTATTATTTTTCAATGTTTTGAAAAAATAAGTTATTTTCTTAACATCATTCATTTTCAAGCCTAATATGTGTAATCTTTGAGTACAGTTCGACGGATATTGCAGGTATGTTCAGGTATATTCATAGCCAGACAACCAGAGAGAGAGACAAGAGAGAGAGAGAGAGAGAGAGCTGATCACTTAACATTCCAATCAATCAACTCAATTGTCGCCAGCTGGTCTCTGTGTGAAGCAGTTGGTTATTCTTTAAAAAATAACTCAGGAATGGGCTAGAGGCTTACTTTTTTCCCCTAAATGCTCAGAAATGCTAGGGGCCCAAATGACGCCCCTGCCCGGACCACTGGTTGAGAACCACTGCATTATACTGGAATAGAAAGTGAACAGTCTTTGGTCATTCATGAAAACGTGGATATTATAAACGATACCTTTGAGCTGCTGTTCCTTGTTCCACCCTTTGAATTTTTTCTCGTTCTGGATAAATTTAATCCAGCCGATCAGGATGCCAGTGGCTTGCTCAAGGTGCGTCTCGCTGTCCCATGTACCTTCTTTTATGTGGTTGCCCCCTTTTGGATCGACATCAACCTACAGAAAGATACTTGCATCACTCAGTGGTGGAAAAAGTACTACTTAAAGGAGTAGTTCACCCCCAAAATGACTTTGTTTCTATTGATTACTCATGCCATGGAGACTTCAATAATATGTTTTGGTTTTAGTCGCATGAGTTCTCCTTAACGCTATGTGTCACCGATGAGCCCTTGCGCCGCAGGAAAAGCTGCGCACCCTCTCGTCTGTAGTAAAAATACAAAATACGGTTTCGTTATTCACCAAAACAAAGACGGCGTTAGGGAGCTGAAAGCCTAGTTTCCTTAAGTTTTTTCCTTACATTTCATCAGTGATGTGTTTTGCATCATATGATGCAAAAGGCATCACTGGTCATGCTGAAATACTAAAACATCTCAAAACACAGATTGAACACAAAACATAACTCAGGATTGTGTTGATCGTGTCCCAAACAACAATAAAATAAGATCTGGTTGTCCCAGAGGTGAACTGGCACTTAAGTAAAGCGGCAAACAAAGAAGGGGAAAAAACTATACTGGGAAAACTAAGGGCAAAATAAACACAAGGCACAAAATGACTCCAAGACTGGAAACACTAGCTGGCATACAAGACAAAGATTAACCACAAAGATTAACCACAGACAAGACAAAGATTAACCACAGACTTACGATGACGAACCGACAATGAACAGAACACACTGGGGAGTATAAATACACACAGTAGCGCTTTGGAGGCCGGACGCGACCGGACGCCGTGTGGTCGAAAAATTCCCACACGGACGCACGGACGGCACCGAACGGTGCACGACCGTGTAAACGCGTGCATACCCCCCGCGAGAGCCGCGACAACCCCCCACCCCGCGAATCCGTGATAACTACAAGCAATACTTTAATCAGTGGCTACTATACTTTGCATAACAGGTTTCTAGTGGTGAATGTGTGAGCGTCCTCAAGCCCCCTCTATTCATATAGATATAGCCTACTTTAACACCTAGGTTTCCAGCTGTGACTGCATGTGCATGTGTCGATGTGTGTGTGTCCTCATACATGGCTCCATTACTGTGGTATTTAGTGTTTGAGATTCGTTCAAGGCAAACTTTGTTTCTCTAGCCTACTGCAGCGCTGTATTTTCTAAATGAATTAAAAGAAAGTAGAACATAAAATCTTAAGTAACAATGCAAACGTAATTAAGACTAGAAAACTATTGTTTTCCCACCATTAGATCTGCTGACATCCTTTCTATCTAAATAGCCTCTAGAGCCGCGTCCACGGGCGTGCATGTGACGTCAATAAATGATCGTCCGCCCGGAAAAGAAAATCCCAAAGCACCACTGAATACACAGATATATAAATCCGTAGTTCTCAAACTTTAAATGTCAAGGTCTCCACTTAACTCTGACAGTATACAAATGAAACCAATTGGACCCTTACGGGTCCAAATGGACCCGTCCTTTACGGGTCCATTTGGTTTCATTTGTATACTGTCAGAGTTACATACTTGTAAAGTTCAATTTAGACCTCCCAAAAGGAACCCAGAGAGTCTTTTTGTAACTTGTAACTTGAAAAATATCCATAAAAACCAACTTGAAAAAATAATCGTGATAAAATCGTGTATCGTGATACAGCTTGGGAAAATATTGTGATATTGTATTTTTCCATATCGCCCACCCCTACTACTAATCACCTGCATCAGTCCAAAGGCCTTCCATTTTCCAATTTCTTTAATCCTTGTCTCCATAGCCCGGAGGCTTGTTATTTTTATTTTTGCCTACCTGCATCAGTCCAAAGCCATTATATAGTCCTTTCGGCCCTCTGGATGGATCCCAGTCTCCCCAGCCAAACTCCTCTTTATGCCCCTCTGTCCCTCTCCCCCAACTGAGAGCTTTCCCAGCTCTGGACTCTCTGGAGATGATGCCAGCGATGACAGCTGGATCCACGCCGTTCCGTCGCCCCACTCTGCGTATGATAGTGGTGTATTTGTCCATGGCTTCCGCATCGTCTTCAGCCATTTTCTTTGAGGCACGTTCACCTTTGAGAGGGATGGAAAACAGTGTTGATTTCGTAGACTAAAACTATGACGAAAAATGTTTTTTTTTCACTGACGAAAACGAAATAAAAACAAAATAAAAACCAAGCTGTGATGACTAAAACTACAGACTAAATATATTGACAATTTCATCAACAAAATAAAAACTAGACTAAAACGTTAGGGAGGGACTAGTGGAGAAGAGAGTAATTTTATATTTGGTTGCTCTCAGGTTTTGCGTGCTGAAAATATCAGATCTACAAGCTCACAACGCGTCGCAGCTATTGAAAAATAGCAGATATACAAGCTCACAGCGTGGCACCGAGTGCCTCGCTGCGAGCTTGTAGATCTGCTATTTTTGAAAAATCGTGAAGTTTTAAGTTTTTCAACGTGTTGCAGCGCGATGCGTTGTGAGCTTGTAGATCTGATATTTTCAGCACGCAGCCAAGTGTAAAATCAGCCATTACGATGCCATCAAGGCCTGCCAAAATACAATTCTACAGTTGACTAAATCAACTGTAGATTTAAGCCAAAAATCCTATTATATTTAGTCGACTAAAATTAGACTAAAACGAAAACTTTTTCAGGTGACTAAATGACTAAAGACTATGACTAAAACTAAATCAAAATTAGCTGTCAAAAACAACACTGATGGAAAAGCACGTTTACTCAACGTAGTAGTCCTTCCACACGTTTTAAAGTTTATCTCCATATGACTGCTTGGTCCTGACGAGTGCATCTCTCCATTCCGACATGTCTCCTTTCCGACATGTCTCCATTCCGACACTAACCTTATCTCTTACCCTAACCTTAACCTCTATGGAAGTGTTGCCACTCCGACAATAAGAAGTCACTGTCGGAGTGGCGACATGTCGGAATGGAGAACGCCCCCCGGTCATGACAGTATGTGTTTATAACAGTATAATGTTTCTATTTGAGAAGTCATAGGCTTTCAAAAACAACAAACGTTCAACACACACTGGATACGTACCACTGTAGCTCAACCCCTCGCCTTCCTTAGCTGTTATATCTGACGCTCCAACGGTGTCAACCTTGTCGATGTTTCCATAATCCCCTATAATCACAACACAAGAGCCCCTGAGCACACCATCTGAAATTAAAAACACTGGTCTAGAAATGAACATTTTTAGATGTCTAAACTTAGACTAGACGTTGATTAGACATCTAACAGACGCCGGTCTACATTTAGACGTCTGTTAGAAACTAGGCTTTCAACTAATCAACGTTTAGTCTAAGTTTAGACGTAAAAAAGAAAAACGTTCATTTCTATCCACCTGTTTCCGCGGGAGTTTACTGGAGATTATTTGGACCACACTTCCGGTTTAACAGCAGACATACAAGCTCACGTCGCGTCGCAGATGCAGCCCGTTGTGAGCTTGTAAATCACACTCGGCTGCGGCGCCGGAAGCTCGGTACAGCGTCTGCGCAATGCACTATGGGGCGTTGGTCACCACCCACCATGACAACCAGGCATACTTAATGAACTGGTGGGTGTGGCCACATAAAAACTAATTTTAACTCTTTCTGTACACTTTTTTGGAAAATATCTTCCTCCTAGTCATAAAGTAATCATAATACTGATCATCTAATTTTGGGGGGGAAAGAAATCATGGCACTGCATCTTTAAGGCTGAATTTTCAGTCTGAATTTATATTTCGTTTCACTCCATTATTCAGTCTAAGCAGTGTTGCCGTAGTCTTGGGTCGCATGCCTTCGATGACTCATATCTTTTCTGAGCCGGGGTCTCGCACCCCCCCAAGTTCACAACTCGACAACTGTTTTAACAAAGAAACAAGCCTATATGCATATCAATAGACCTGTATAGTAGGTGTTGAGCGACGTTCGCGACCCCCCAAACATTGAATCACCATTGCACCACTGAGTCTAAGCCCTTCCACTGTCATTTCTGGGATGGGCGTTGCCAAAGAGGCAGTCTTCTGCGATTGGTTCACCGCCTGACCAATCAAACGGTAGCAAAGCAGATGACGTACTGTTATTGGTGTAATGGTGTTATGTGGCTGGCTAACCTGTTGCTACTTGCTGACCAAAGAAACAGGCAGAATAGGAGTGCTATGAACTAGTAATCAAACACAACAAAACATGTCTGCTACTGATGTTTCATAGCGAGATCGATGCGATCGCATGTTACCACGGCGGGCGCCGTGATGTTTGTTAGGGAATGTACGTGCGTTGCTGGGTTATTTGGAATCGCACATGAGTTCTAGGAAAACCCTGTGTTAGGGAATGTACGTGCGGCGCTGGGTTATTTGGAATCGCACATGAGTTCTAGGAAAACCCTGTGTTAGGGAATAATATACGTGCAGCGCTGGGTTATTTGGAATCGCACATGAGATGCCCTCCATCTTTTCACAACCGCCTTTTATTGCACCACCAGGAGGCCGACTTTTGGTTTTGTTAGATAAATCATACTGTATGTCAGCCAGGCCTTCCCAAACATTGTTTTGGCTCAGGGCACCCCTATAATGTATTTATTTCACTCACAACCTTATATTTTGCCATATTTTACCTTGTCCTTTAGCATAACGGTATGATATAACTTTTTTCCTCAAAATTGTATATTTTTGGTTATTAATTATTACAAGAATCAGAATTGTGTTGTACATTCAAATTAATTCACCTCCATATAGGTTAAGGGGAAACACAAGGGCATTTTTGCCATTATTCTCGTTGCGAGGAAAACTTTGAGATAATAGCCATTTTGGTTAGAACTGAAAATAACTACTTTAAGTGATAAAAATTATTTAAAAAAGGGCTAGGGTTAATGTAAGTGTCAAAATACATTTGAAATATTATCAAATTATCTCGCAGCACCCCTGGTCTGCCGTCACGGCACCCCAGGCCCAGGGTGCCCAGTCACCCACTTTTTAAAACCCGTATCTATATTGCACGTTTGCATGTTTTCCTTGCCATTTAATGAGTTTTTAACAGTTGTATGGTCTTTGCTGATACCAGCGGGAGCAACTAAGGTCCCATCTTAAACTTCTCAAAGTGAAAGTGGGTCATTGGTTAGAATTTAACCAATGACCCACTTTCACTTTGAGAAGTTTTTATAATATAAGCAACACACACACACTTAACCAGGTTTCATATTCTCTCTTTCTGAGCACAGCAGAGAAGAAAGCACAAACAATTCAGCGTGTATCGCTGATCAGGATTTCACTTATATGTCTCTGTCATCCACACAAGTCCGTTTATAAATACTTTGTGTCGGTTAAGTTATATAACCAGCCAGTCAACGGATACGATTTGAAACACAACTTTCGCAAGTGAGACAGATTTTTTGACTGAATGAACCAACCACGCTCACCTCGAGTCGCTCCCATCTCTCCAATCTGGTGATTAATCAATAACCAACAGGATTTAATATTGTCCGTCTTTTGCTGTTTGTTTGAAGTGCAAGGAGCTGTATAAATATGATTGACATAAAATCTGAAACGCCATTCTTACCCCGACGATGCCCCCGCAATTTGGAGAGAATGAACGTCTTTGAATGAATGTCTTTTAGGCTAAACCCCAATTTGAACAACACGTTTGTTTATTTAGCCCATAACAATATTGTGCTACTGTAAACCTTTCTGTAAAGCGACTTTGGGTACTTAGAAGAGCCGTATATAAAGATGAGCTATTGTGGAGATGATATACCATCTGTGGAGATGATATAGGCCTACCATCTTTTTTGAGCGGTGGTCACACCGTCTCCATAGCGTGGCCGTGTGTGTAGGTATGTGGGTGGGTATGTGGGTGGGTATGTGGGTATGTGGGTGGGTCTGTGGGTCTGTATGTAGCCTCATGTGGTGTAGTACCTTTTATGGCCACATATGTTAAGGGAGGGGCGCTGTTTTCAGGCCAGGCCAGGCACACACACACACGCACACACACACACACACAGGGGGGGGGGGGGGGGTGGGGGTTGGTGGGTAAACCACCGCTCAGTTCACACGGGTGTGATTTTTTTAAATGCGGGTTGCGGAAAAAACCTGACCCGCGCATCACTAATATATATATAAAAGCATGTGAGCTATAATAGACCTGCTATTTTCAAAATATTTTAGCATACATTTTGAAAGCTTCAGAAATGGGACATTCTAGTAGGCCTACTTCTAGATTTTGAAGTCAATACGGTTGTAGCTTTACTATCTATAAGACAATATATTTAATGTGTTGAGAAGTGGATTGCATTCAAGAGTTAAATTCTGAAACTTTGCCTACCAGATGTAATGTTTTTTGTTTGTTTGTTTGTTTTTCATTCTTATTTGTTCTTTTTTTTAAGGAGCATCTAATCGTTACAGTATGCATTTCAAATAAAAATCAACAAGTCTCACCCATTTCTGTTTTTCTTCTGATGAACACGGGAAGCTAGAAGCCAGCCTGCAGTGAGGGAGCCACTTGTAGAGGTTATAGAACAGACTGTTCCACCACAGCAGCATGCAGCTTTTAAATGGACTCTGTAAGTTTCACTCTGAGTCACTTCCCAAAGTGAAAGTGGGAGAAAACCTTGTATGTCCAAAACATAGAAGGGGATACGAGGTTTCTGCCTGGCGACAGCAACAATGTACAGTACATTTCCCGGAAGCAACGGTTTGCTTTACGGGAAATCATATCAGCCTTCGTGCGCTGTTGACAAAACCGAGGATAAGGGGAGGGGGGAAATACAGAAATACACTGGTGGGAAATACAGAGCATACATCATTGTCATTCATATGAATGTACCCTATAAAATGTAACTCAGTGTAGAGTGTTTAAAGTGTGTTAAATACAATTAAAACATATATCAAACCCATGTTTGAAGTATGAGCAGTGGTGGATGTGAGCAGTTCATTTAGTTACATTTCCCAGCCCTAATTTCCTAATCTGTGTCCTAATGAAGTGTGTGTATTTGCTCGTAGTGTGTAGTTTGACTAGGGTGTAACTGACATGAAAAACAGAAAAAGGACAGACAACCATTTAGCTAGTGTGAGGAGGGAGAGGGAGTGGGGTACTGAGGGAGTTTAGAGTTCGTATGGCTGTAGGGTAAAAACTGTTTTTGAAGCGGGAGGTCTTGGCATGGATTGATCCATAGCGTTTCCCTGATGGTAGGAGATAAAACAGACGATGGGCTGGGTGGGAGGGGTCCTTAATTATCTTAGTGGCACGAGTGATGGTTCGGGAAGTATATATAGAGTCCAGAGTGGGGAGGTCACAACCAATGATTTTTGCTGCCTTGTTAATAATACGCTGTAGGTTGGATTTTGAGAATTGATCAGCTGAACCATACCAGACAGTAATAGATGAGGTGATGATACTTTGTATGATGGCAGAGTAAAAGCGGAGCAACAGTCGTTGGTTCACCCTGTACTTCCTCAGTTGCCTGAGGAAGTACAGTCGCTGCTGAGCTTTCTTGGTGATGGTGGTGATGTTGAGGTCCCATTTGAGTTTATTGCTGATGTGGGTTCCGAGAAATTTGAAAGAGTCTGTGAGGGTAATGGGTTGGTTGGATATTGTCAGTGGAGATTTGAGGGTCATGTTTGCAGTCCTGAAGTCTATGGCTATTTCAGTGGTTTTGGAGGTATTGAGCAGGAGGTTGTTGATAGAGCACCATGTTGTGTGACGTAGGTAGATACCTTTTTAGGAGGCGGAAGCATGTTTGGAGTCTATTCATTTACAATGGGAGAGCTAACGTGAACACAGAGCAAAATAATAGTTCAGAAGCTATGGTCACTGAACTAAATATTGGACCAGATCATCACAAGCCACATAATATTAACAAAATTGTCATACTAAAGTGGCTTGTTTCAGCGACACAACAACTGAGAAAATCAACTTTATTATTGCTCTTTAGCTGTCCCAGCCAATAGCACCCACACACTCTCGCGGGATCTATAGCACCAGTAAACAGGACGTGCGCGAGATTTGCCGTCAGAGCCGGCGCCCACTTAGGAGTCTATTTGTAGGATTTGTGTACAATGTTGCACTCTAGTGGATCCAATGAGGATGAGCTATCTTCATTAATTAAATATCTTTGATTAAAGTGTCAGTAGTTGGCGTTCTAGGCTCTGGGCTCTGAATGTACCTGGGTTGCCATGTCTGCTTATAATAAGCAATTTGTGTCTCTAAAAAAATAGTTGCTTATTGGGTTTACTTTCTAATATTTTTTAAACCAGTGGTTCCCAAATCTTTTCATATCAAGGACCCCAGATTACATATTTGTCCACAGTCGCAGACCCATCTGAAAATATGTGGTGCCAGGGACCTCCATACAGATTTATGTTGTTAAAAAATTTCAAAAATCTTCAAAAAAATGTTTTCCCTCAATATTTTTTAAATAGCAAATATACAAGCTCGCAATGTGTTGTGTCGCAATGTGACACATTGTGAGCTTGCTGATCTGCTATTTTCAAATGTGAATGTAAAGTAATATAGCCTACTGTAGTTGCTTCTGTTGGGCTTATTTCTTTGGCAAAATCTGGCAACAGACAATTCCATGTCACTTCCTTACTTGTGAGGAAGTGAAAAGATGTTTATGAAGCAGCACACAAAGAGAAATGCTCCAGCGCCCTCTGTAAAAGGAAAATGGCAGCCTCCATAGAATGGCCAGGAATATGGTGAATAGGTTTTTTTTAAATAGGTAATCTCTTCCTTGCTACTGATTACTGTATCATCGACTTTGATCTTGAAGTTATCTACATTGATCTCTTTTAGAGAGTGTCTGGTCCCAAAAAGAATGGATTCTGTTTTACCAAGGTGTAGTGACAGTTTAATGTGGTCGGTCAGATACAGAAGACATGTGTCAGTGGAGTGGGATGTTCTGAATCCAGATTGGAATTCAAAAAGCAGTTTGTGTTCTGCGAGGTAGCTATTATGTCTCCAAAACCTTTGAGATTGAGCTAAGAATGGAGACAGGGCGATAGTTGCCAAGTTCTAGTTTGCTTCCTTTTTTGTGTAGGGGGATTACTCTTGCCATCTTAAATTCTTGTCGGATGTGACATTGACTGATGGACATATTTCGCAGTGCGGCACTCGGTGCTACGCTGTGAGCTTGTATATCTGCTATTTTTCAATAGCTAAAGTATATAAAATAATTAAGGCCCCTCCACCTTGGGCCCTATTAACTCAGTTAAAATGCACTATCCCACTTTGGTTGGCAAATATAGACAATAGTTGCTCATGTTGTCTTTATTTCATTTGTATTTTATTTTTTTATGAACAGGATATTCTTAGAAAGACACACCTGTTCATCATGACACATTAATTATTCAAACAATTCAACTGTTGGACTGGTTAAAAGAAGGGCAAAACAATTAATGAAACATTGTCTGCCATTATTAGCAGTGACTTTATATGGAAAATATAAAGCTTATTTGGTATGGTAGTAGTGTGCTTGTGTCTATACAGACAACTGATCATGATGATCTTGCATTGGATTTTTTTCTTTTTTACTCTACTATATTTGGATTTTGACAGAATTTATGACTTAAACTGGAAATCCAAATGAAGAAATAAGTGTGTGTGTGTGTGTGTGTGTGTGTGTGTGTGTGTGTGTGTGTGTGTGTGTGTGTGTGTGTGTGTGTGTGTGTGTGTGTGTGTGTGTGTGTGTGTGTGTGTGTGTGTACTATTGACTATATTCACACCACGGCCATCTTGGATCACATGACCACATGGGGTGGGTCTGAGCCTGCATTACAAACCATTGTAAACAATAGAGAGATGGTCCCAACATAATATGAGTTCTGTTCAACCAATTTCTTTTGACCAAATTGACAAATGGGCAGATGACAACATCAACATCCCCAAAAGGATTCAAAAGAAGGGCTACAGTAACTGGATTCAAGGGTACATCCACAATAGGTAAGTTAGGTTGCAACATTACTGTGCACGCTACAAACTATAAAGACTATCTGTGCAGTGCTGCTTGCTCTGCCACCATATAGGCAGAATTGAACATGGCTACTACATGGCACTCGACACCCTTGTTTTCCTTCCCTTTACACTTCTTAGTATGCAAAAGAAATATACCATACATGATGTTAATCTAGTGCATACATGGGCAACAGGCGGCCCGGGGGCCACATGCGTCCCCCACCTTCACTCAATGCGGCCCGCAGGTTAATACTGGAATACTGATATTTTATTGATTTCAGCTGTTACAAATCCAAACATGACCTGCTTTAATTCCGTCTGTCTACAGTATATTAGTAGCTTAATGACTAGTATAGTAGTATTAAAATGTTTGTTTTTATTTTTATGTCCAATTAATTTGTATTTAATTCATAAAGTTAACATGTGTATATAACTAAATGCGTTTGAAATTAAATAAAAATGTTACATTCCAGGATTCCAATTAAAGAATAACTGAAAATAATTCAGGATTCCTGCGATGCGTTTTGAGCTTGTAGATCTGCTATTTTTGCATCTTTTGTATGAGATACTAGAATGACAAAGTAGGAAGTAGCAATATGCAATGTGGCCCTCTGGAGTGAAGGTGGAAATATAGTGGCCCTCGCCATCATCAAAGTTGCCCACCCCTGATATAGTGTTAACTAGTTCAAGGTTTCTGTTTTGTAACATCTTTGTAGGAGTAAAAGGTTCCTCAGTCATTTCTATGTTTTTATAGGTGTTTTTTTTACAAGCTTTGTATAAAGTAATGGTTCTACAAGCAAGCAGATCAGTTTATGTAGTGCAAGTGGTTTCAGAGTTACTTCTCTGAAAAAGAGTTACAAGGTCCAATAAATTCATTAAAACAGTAAAACTGCACATGTCATGAACGTATGACTATTTAACATGGTCTCTGCAACATTTTTCACCATGATTTTTTTTAGGTGACAAATATATGACACATATTTATCAGAAAAAGTATGCACTTTTTCTGATAAACATCTGTCATATTATATTTGTCACCTAAAAGGTCATCACTAAAAGGTCATCACAAAAAAGATCATCACAAGAAAAACAGAATGTAAAAGAGCTAGACATAATCACTGAATGAAGAATATATGCTAACCATCAGATTGATAATTTTAAGTAAACTTTTTCATATGAACCTATAGAACCTAAGGGTAAATAAGTTCAGTAAATGAATCCACAAAAGATGATTTTATACAATATTGATTGTGGAAGGTCCATAAACAAACAATTCAGATCAGGCAGCACAGTCAGATAGACACTCTACAGTACATCGGAAAGCTGAATGGATGCAAAAAGAAATAAAAAATCAAACCTCGGTTCGAAGTGAAGCGGTGAATTTTTATTCTATGTGTTCTAGAGCTATGAAATCTATGTTCTAGATCTATACATTTTGTGTTCTAGATCTATACTTTCTATGTGTTTTAGTTCTATATGTTTATGAATTCATAATGAATGAATGATTTTGTCTGGAGGGCCAAATTGTCATGGGAAGCTTGACCAATCCTCAATACTGCATGCACGGGACATGACAAGTTAAATGGAGTCAATGGAGAAAATTAATTCACAAATACATTTATTTAAATCAAACTATGTGACGTATCTCTTAGCAAAATCGGTCGGTTTGACATATGGCCCAAAAACGGTGGGAGGAGTAGCGCAGCAAAATAAAGAAAGATGGAAAGATGGATGGAAGTCAGAGTAGAGTAGGCCTCCTAGAACACTAACTATTCTGTCAGGTACACTGTACTAATTCTGACTAGCATTTAATAAAAAACAATGCTGTGACAAGTGACACAATTTAATTGATTAGAATGTAGACGCCTGAAAAGTAGTTACATTTACTAGACATTTGGTGGATATACTTCATATTTACTAATTATTTGTTCGACATTGATTATTCTTTACTAATTATGTGGTTTAAATTGATTATTTTACTCATTATGTGATTGGAATTGATTTACATTTACTTATTATTTACTTGAAATTGATTACCCTTTACTAACATTGGCTTGAAATTGATTAATTTTAACTAATTATGTGATTGGATTGATTTACATTTACCAATTATCTGAGTGAAATGAATCTATATTTACTATATATCACATCCACTTTAAACCTATTCAATTTTATTGATGTCACTCTGCTGCCATATTTTTTCCATGTTTAATCTACTCAAAAAGAACAAACCTTGAGTAGATCTCATTAAAGTATGGTAAAAAGATTAGCGTGGTGCGCCATGCTAATCTTCTCTGCATCATTCCATCTTTTAAATATAGAGTTGTAGCTAACACAACAGCACCCCGTTTGTACTTGTCAGTCTTGACCATCTTGACAGTCATGGTTTCTGTTGGTTAAGCAGGTTTGAAGATGTTTGAGCAGTAGTAGGCTAGTTGCCTGCATGGCCTCTGGAGGGATCTGCTGCTGTTCCTTGTACGGAGAGAGACACAGAGAGAGAGAGAGTGAGAGACAGACAGACAGACAGACAGACAGACAGACAGACAGACAAAGAGAGTGGGAGGGGGGAGAGAGAGAGAGAGAGAGAGAGAGGGAGGGGGCAGTGGCATCAGTTCAGCAAAAGCTAGGGTATGGCAAAGATGGGGGGTCATGGAAAATAGGCATTACATTTTGGATAACACGGTTCTATTATGAAAATAACAGATCTACATGCTCACAACGCCTCGCGCTGCGAGGCGTTGTGAGCATGTAGATCGGCTATTTTCACAATGTCTGAAAAAAAAACGACTTGTCAGTTTTTTTACACAGGTTTCTACGGTTTCTTGGGCTGGATATGGCAGCCTGGAATGGTTTTTCAAGTGCAGCTAAACTTAGCATGTTAGTAAACGTGCCACAATTAACAATAATGCATTGCACCTGTGCAGCTGACCTGCGGAACCTGGGAATATACCTTTCTGTCAAGATGGGGAGAATAAGGCCTATAATACCTTGTTAAAGTGACCATTTTGTAACATTTTGCATTTGTAGTTATTTTACTGTAATTTAACAACATAATAACCAGCACAGAAAGACAAAGAGACATTCATGGATTTATATTTATTTATAACTTGTATTTCCCCCCCTGGACCCAGGGTATGGCGGCTGCATACCCCTGCCATACCCAATTGACGCCCCTGAGAGAGAGAGAGAGAGACGGAGAGAGTGACAGAGAGGGAGGAGAGAACTGTCAGTAACATTTTAGCACACAATTTCACGTTTGGTTTGGTAGAAGAGGCCAGCCAAGCGTTTCAAGTGGCAGAGTGGCGAGGAGGGGTCGGGATGTGGAGGGGTGTGGAGAGAGAGAGAGGAAGCGGCTCGTTTAATGACGGGCCGGAACGAGATGACATCAAGCGTCCTCAGGGATGGTCGAGCACGGCGAGCTGCATCTTTACGGAGAAGAAAAGAACCACTGGAACAAAACGACACCAAAACCAACAAACCGGAGTCATCATCCTTCGGTGGATTGTTATCACTGTGTGGTTGCCTGGGCGCTATGGCAACCAGATGATGATGATCATGTTTTAACCACTTAGAACCCCGGAATCCTTTATTCTGGGGAGACGAAAATAGACGATCCACAAGCTCACAACGTTGTGAGCTTGTGGATCGGCTATTTGTTGGTGAAGCGGTTTGGTGTGGATGGGAAAAAAAGCAGTGCGTACAGAGTATTATCATGTATTATGCATAATACTTCCCAAACTTCCCAGGCATGAAGGAGTCCCAGACAGAACCTTTTCAGTTCCTTCAACTTCACTTGGGGTCAGTGATGATACGGGCCCCTCATAGCCAATGGAATATGAGAAATGTGACAGATAAGTCCTGATCACATCACATGACTATAGGGAAGGCGATTTGTGTAAGGTACCACGCAGACCGGTAGTGGGTTGGCTTAGCAAGATTATCGAAACGAAGCGGATACAAGCGCCAAACATTTTTTGGGGCTTCTTTAGGACCCGATGGATTTTAGCCTTGGGTACCAAACTTTATTTTGAAAATTACCCATAGAATTATCCATATCAAGTTGGGCTCCCATTGACTTTCTATAAAGGAGATACCCAGAAAAGAAAATCTGCTTTAAGTAGGATGTGAGGGGTCTAACTAGGGGTTTGTCATGATTCCTTGCACAAAAAACTTTCTTTGGGCTAGAAATGGCCACACAAAATGATGGTTTAGTGATGAGTCATCACTTTTCACAGTTTTGTGGGTGTTTTTGGGGGCCCTTCTGTGTGGAGTTTGACTTTAAGGGGGGTGTCCTTGAAATGTAAAAGTTTGAGAGCCACTGCTTTAGAAGACTCTGTGACAATGTGATGGACTTTGTTTGCAGTACCACTGTCTGTCTGTCACTCACTGGCTGTACAGTCCTTGGATAAAGTGTAGAATAAGAGAAACCTTTATTGATCTCTGTGGGGAATTTCAGATGTCATAGCACTGATGGCAGCATCATCAATAAGACTGCAACTCGGCATACGTGCAGGTAAAGAGAACAATAAGAGAATAAGTGAGTCTGAGACACTAGACGTCTTTGCCAGGAGTTTAAGTAACTATTGTTGTTGTTGGGTGAAAACATATTGTGTTCCAATGCATCCAATGTAGCCTAGTTATTATTATAGCTACAAGGTTAAATACTGGTTGACAGTGACACTATGTAGCCTATATGCTACCAATAACTATAAAGTACTCTAATGTACTGGAATCCAGAGCGAGTTTGAGATAGATCATGCTATTCAGATTGTTGCTGTTATGTGGTACAAAACGTCCTTAAAGGTGATACACCATGAAATTTCACTTTTCCTATTTTAAAACCTTTTTTTGGGGTCCCACTAGCACCTATCCTCACAAAGTCCCATTTCTGACCGTTGTGTCTTTCTCTGGTTTTGAGAAGGCGAAGGTTAAAAGTATCCCACGGGTTCTCAAAACAGGCTGTCCAGATTTGCTGCCGATTGTGACGTCATCTACCAATTGTGACGTATCACAAAAAAAAAAAAATCTAAAACATTTTTTTTTTCAAAAAAAAAAAATCTTTAAAAAAAAAAGTTTTTTTTTCAAAAGGATTTGGGGGGGGTGGCGCAGTTCAGGCCAAAGGTGGTACTGCAGCTGAAAATGCTCTGAGAGCCATTAAAAAATGAGAGAGGCTCTCTATTTAGGAGTGGTAATTTAGCCTCAAACCTTTTGAAAAACGTTTTTGAGACATAAACAATATCACATAACTACTTTTTAAATGCATGGTGTATCACCTTTAACATACCTGATTAAGTATGCATGCATGTTGTCGACTTATCCAAGCATTCATTAAAGAATGTATTTTAGTGAGTAAAATATTATCTAATCTGTATGGTTAGTATGTTAAAGGAGAATTTCGGACTAGCCGTTTTACCACATTAATCTGTTGATGACCATGAACTATCGGTAGATACTTATTTTTATCGCTCGAGAATTCCTTTTTTTCAATTTTTACATCTGACTTTCATAATGGCTGAAATGTCTCTGAAGAGTTTCGTTTCTGTGCTGCTGCTGTAAAAAAGGCAAACTGACAATAGACCCCTCCCATCTCCAGCTACTTCTGCTACTTCTGTTGTTGAATGCAAGTGAATGGAGACCGGAAGTACCGCTGGACTTGGCAAGAGACAGGATTTCCAACAGGAGTTCAAAGTTGAGCTTTTTTAAAGATTAGTTTTTTTGGGCTTTTATGCCTCTATTGAGAGAACAGTAGACTGACAGGAAATGCTGGGAGAGATGGGGAGTGACACGCGGCAGAGGTCGTCTGGATCAGGAATGCCTAAGTGGTCTGTGGTTAAAGGACAACTTTGTTTTTTTACAACAAGGGTTCATATTTTAGAGAAAAGAAAAAGTGAGTATTAAAATGTTTTCATTTGCTTCGTTCTATTGTTTTATCACGTTTACCGTGCTAAAATGTGGGCCATGCGTACGCATGGGAGCATGCGTACAAGTGGCTAAATATGTCTTTTTATACACAATAAGCCAGCAGTTTCTTTATTGCTATTTACAGTAACACTTCTAGCCCCCATAAGTCACACCCAACCATGAAAGGTTGCGTTGTATCTTGGGTATGGGCTTATTCTGTGTAAAATGACATATTTAGCCACTTGTACGCATGCCCCCAACCACAGAAATAAGAATCTCTAAAACAATAGAAAGAAGTAAATGAAATAATTTTAACACTCATATTTTATATTCTTTAATTACAATCTAAAATATGAACCCTTGTTGTAAAAAACTAAAGTTGTCCTTTAAGGTTAGGTTTAGGTGGTCGGAATATAATTTTTCTTTGCGTGCCGATGTGTAACCCGAGGATGCACAGCGATCTGACGAGGCCTTTGTTAATCAGAAGCCTGTGTAGCTCACGTCACAACTTTCGCGTTGGGCACGATCCGTGCGCGATCCGTGCGCGATCCGTGCACGTTCTACGACAAAATGCCTACCCAGAGCAGCAATTTAACGTTGGGCTATGCTTTAGGCATATGTTTCAGTTAAATTGCTTGTATGGTAGTTGTGGGTTTTTGAGGCTTGCTTATGAATTGGCTTATTTCGACTTTTAATCATTTTAACCAGTGGTTCTCAGTGGTGGAAAAAGTAAGTATCATCGTTTAGATTAGAGTAGCCTACACAGGACCACAAGCCATATAGGCTTTCCATATAGGAAAAAAAATATCTTTCAGCAGACCTTGTATTGTACTGTACTCCCCTGTACCTGCCTCTGCAAACTGCAAGCCTGGGATCAGTAGGCTACCATTTTCAGGTATCTGATCCGGTCGGGAGCGGAAATAACTTACATCAGGGGTCTTCCACAGGGGGTCCGGGACCCCTAGGGCAGGGTTCCCCAATAGGCGGCCCGCGGGCCATTTCCGGCCCGCGGGGGGCTACTGTCTGGCCCACACCAACCCCAGTAATAATGGTGGTATAAGAGCAGCAACAACACTAGCATATCGTCATTGTCGGGTGGAAAACCCGCATCTCAAAATGTGTACGTTCTTTTGCAAAGTCTTTTGCAAAGAAAATATCTGAACTGTCGCAGTCGCTGGAATAGCGGGAACGCCAGCGTCGCCTCCTGCAATGTTGTGGCCCTCGGCTTGGTACCCTAGACATAATTTGGCCCTCGGGGAAAACTAATTGGGGAACCCTGCCCTAGGGGGTCCTCAGAGTTACTACAGGGGGTCCTCCAAATCTTTGAGTGATAGAAACTTTTTTTCTCCTTTTTTATATGAACCACTTGAATCCTCGCGTACATATTCTGAGAACTTTAGCCAAAAATAGTAGATCTACAAGCTCACAACGGCTCGCAGCGCGAGGCGTTGCCAGATCGGCTATTCCCGGCAAAGCAAAGAGATTTGGAGTAGAGGGGAAAAAGAATGTCAAGTTTATTAAGTGTTGACGGTTCAAGTGGTTAAATACGAATCTGAAAACACAACACAAAAATGTCCCGTTTGACAAGTTTTCATGTGTATAAAAATATTTTTGAAAATAGCAGATCTACAAGCTCACAATTTGTCGCTTTGCGACGCGTTGTGAGGTTGTAGATGGGCTATTTTCAATGTATACAGTAGTATATAAGTTTAAAGTGCTCATAATGGCCTCGTGCCCGGCCCCTAGTTGTTCTTAATGTTTTCCTAGATCTGTTTGCTTATCTCTATCCGAATCTGGCAACACTGCCAGAAACGATACGTGCCGCTGTTTAGATGCCTTAATAAAAATGATACACAAAATTATGTGCACATCAAAAAACTATTGATTGGAAAACAACCTGTGATATGTCTTTTATATTCCTGAATCCTGGAGATGGCCAGGAATGAGGTTAATTTTAAAAAGCACTGGGAAATATGAAGGACTCAAAGTAACTGTACATTTACTCTAGTACTGTACTCTGCACTGTACTGAAAGAAAATGGTTTAAAAGTGTTCCAAATGGTCAGCTAAAAGTCATGTCATCAACATGGATCCGTCCCATTTCCCATATTCCCTCCTGATAGTCTACGATTGCCTTCTAAAGTTTGTGTATGCGACCTGACCGTCGCTTATCTCCCTATTAGGGAGTCTTACTGGTTATTATATCTACAAGGTTAAATACTGGCAGACAGTGACACTTTAAATTGTATTGTATAGTCTATGTATTTTGTTTTAAGTTTAGTGTTTGAGGGATTAGTGTAGGCGACATAGTAGCAAAGTAGCTCCTCATGTGGTTCCTCTATTAGTCCTCTGAAGGCAAGGGGAATGCATTATTGAAATACATATTTAGGGCACATTTTATCCCTAGTGACAAGTCATAATGTATATATGTACTGTAGAGTTGTATTAAATAGATGAGTAATAATATGAAATGGTTCGTATCAATGTTGTATCAATTGCAAAGCCGATAGACATTTTTACAAAATAATATTACTGAAATCAGTTTTGTCAACAACCTCCAAATTAATATTTATGCACATTTGTCAAAAATAAATAAAATAAAAATAAAATATGCTTTGAAAATAGCATCATCCACATCAAATCAAAGTTTATGTTATTTGTTATTTATGTTTAGTTATGTTGTGAACTACTACTGTAGATCGGCTATTTGCAAATAACAAATGCATATAGGGTTATTAAAGAGGTTAAACTAATTTTGAAGCTATATATTAAAGTTATACCATGTAACCTTTTTTATAAAACAAATCTTAAAATTGTCCTAACTCTTAAATCGCTAAAGTTTTAGAACACCCACTCCGTTATTTTCAGCTTCTGAAGCCTTCTCTTTATATGTTTTCTATGATCCTGACCGGGGTCCGGTTTTCGCGGAAAAATTACGTCATCATACACTACCGGCCAATCACAGCGAGGGTTATACACTGCCGGCCAATCACAGCGCATCTTGAAGTGGGGTCGCTAGCTATCACAATAGGGCGGCCATATTTGTAGGCGCCCGTGTGTCTCTATCTATACTCGGGTGAAACACTCCGTTTCTCCGGAATGCCTGAACGCACAGGAACCAGGGACCCCTCTAAAGATAGATCTCGGCGAGGTGGAGGCAGACGCGGGGGTGACGCGGGGGTGTGAGGCCCGGTCCGCGGCGAAAAACGGCCGAAAGACGTGGACGCTACTGACCACTAGTTGAGCAACTTACACAGTATAGCTTTAAGTAGCTGAGGGCCCCCTGTCACAACCTCAATGACCCCTGGGGGTTGATAACCACTGAAATAAATTCATTAAAAATCAAATGCCACTGTATAGGTAAACTAATAATCTAAGTGATTTGCTCACATAGACAGTGATTGTTTTAAGTTTATTGCCTATAGCAGCCTATATGAAGCAGGGACCCCCACAACCTATTGGATTTTAAATGTGTGTTTTCAAACAACTTAAACCCTCAATACTTTGAGAACTTGACCTTTGGCTCTGTACTTGGTCTGCTCTTTTTTCCCTGGACACCAAACCACTTCACCGAACAAACTGTAGTAGCAGATCTACAAGCTCACAACGCGTTGCAGAAGCTGCATCTGTGAGCACCTGAGCACCCCTTGTTGAAGACCCCATTGCCTAGGCTTGCCCGTTATGTTAACAAAACTCCACAACTTACGGACCCTATATGCGTCACTATGGTGGGGGCAAACATTTGGTATATAAACTGCAGATCTAAAAGCTCACAGTGTGGCACAGTACATCTGTGAGCTTGCATAGATATAGTATATAGTTATTTCTGGCGAAGAGATTTGGAGTAGAGGTGGAAAAAAGAGGGGCCCCCCTCGTATAGACCCCGGGGGATTCTCCAGTCCACAAAGTATATATTAGTTAAAGTTTATTTTAGTTTAAAGGTTAACAGCAATAATTTCTAGAGTTATATTTATTGCTATACATTTCAGCCAATCAAGAAAGAGTATCAGCATAAAATGTATTGTGTTCCAATTTTGTCTGCTCGTTTATTTGTGTCATCACTTCCAATTTCACTTGTTTATGTAACCTGTGTGAGTTCTCACTCCTGATTGGTTCAAATTGATATCCTGACCTGACATTTGCATTTTCTCTTTACTAAAGAGCTGGACAAACACACACTTATAGCAATGATTACTATCAGAATCTATTTAACACTTACAGTATTTAGACAAAACATTATCACTTATCCTCCCTGAAGTGGTTAAAAAAAGAACACACACGTTCTGTCAACATGACTTCCTATTGTAAATACCATTTATTTTGCATTGTGTCTTACGACTGTATTTTTCATGATATCTTCTGCATACTGTGTTCATCTGTTTGTCATTCAATGTTATATGAGTTTTTTTTAAAGGACCTCAAATTAAACAAGCCATAGGCCTTTTTGGGTTTATCCTTTTAGTTGACCTTGTACCAGTGAACTGTACCTTTTCCTATGCAAACTTCTAATAATGTTTTCAATCAATAAATCAATCAAATTATGTGCTGTAACCACCAAAACTAAAACCTTTCCTTTTGGAGATGTATACATATTTTAGGAAAAGTATTATATTCTTAAACTTTCTTTTCAAAGAAAGTCACTTTTACAAAGCAATGTGGCCAAAGGTCATATGAATCTAACTGCGATAGCAATACTTATAACACAGGCTCATTAATCTATGCACAAAATAACTCATAACTCTAAACCCTAACTCTCTTGAATAGAGATTTGAGGAAAATTTGTGTTTAATCTGTGTCCGTGACAAAAGTTACTGTCATGTGGCTTTCATGGTTATTTCTGACGTTCCTGTGCCTTGTAGGCCTAATAGTTCCTGCTTCCTCAACATGTCTTCATTCAGGATTTGATTTGTTAAAAAGGCACAAAGGGAGAACTTTTCTAAACCACTTAACCCTACTTTACTTTGTCATACAACAAAGCTGAAATAGCTGATCTACAAACGCACAACGCAATGTGCTGCGATGCGTTGTGTACAGTTTGTACTGTAGATCTGATAACAATGACGTACATTTTGAATTAAATAGTCAAACATACATTTCAAACAATGTACATTTTCCACACAAAGAAAGGGGAAAAAGCATGAATTTAATTTAGTCTGACCAGAAGCAGGGATAAGACCAACAAATCCAACCCTGTCCTCATTTAACCAGTGAAGTTTTCATTTACTAATACTGGGGAACTAAAGACAAACTTTAAGACACTCTATGTGTGGTGTGCGCTGGTATGTGGCTATAGTTGAAACGAAACGCCCCAGTGTTATCACGCATTGAGGCACAGATGTCATTATATGGTACCGCTCAATGATTGAGCGGTACAGTATAATGACATCCGGCGGATATAAAGGCATCATGGCGTCTTTAAAGTGGGGGACAAACACGCAGGTACAATCATCTCATTGATATTCTGCCTCTGTTCGAACATTTTCCATCGCCGAGTTGTAAAGCCATTTCAAAGTTTTCGTCATACACACAGACAGCCTTTTTTTTTTTTTTTTTTTAAGTGGTTTCAAACTTTCCATAACGCCATGATGTATCCCTTCAGGCTGGTGGTATACGTGAAAACAAGCAAAATTGGGTTTCTGGCATAAATGGACGTCAGGCAACACTTGTTCCAGATTACAGCTATTTGCCTACATTACAGGCATGAGGCCATGTCTGATTAAGTTCCCCCCCACCACCACCACCAACCCTCCCCATACATTATCATGCAAAGTCTCCACCTTGAATAGTAATGTCCAAAACTTGTCACAACAGCCCTGTTTTGCATTTGGTTCCCCCCTCTTTTTTTTCCTCCATTCTTTTTTGCACTCTTCTGAGTTAAATGAACAGTATTTTTGCTGTGTAGTGTAGCTACCACCACATGAAGTGAAGGACTGATGAAATGGTTATATGCATGATGACCCAGCAGGGGCGGGTGTGTATAGAGTTTCTAAACTTTCTTCTTAGGATGTTGTTGATGTAACATAATGAGGATCATAGATTGTTTTGGGGTAGTGATAATCTTTATGGATCAGAGGATTAAAGATAAGCTGCATGGTCCCGTATCTAAACTGTTATTCTGATATATACAGTATAAACAGCCCACAACAGGGTATTTGGGAATTGTAAATGCAATTGTCAAAGAATCCTACAGTGTATATAAACACAAGATATATCCCGATGAGATTAATATATCATTACATTTTTTTTTTTTTTACATATCTCAACATGATGGTTAGCGGGTTTTTTCCACCCCTGTTGCCGGTCACATACGTTTAGTCAGACAAAAGACCACTTATTTGAAAAGCATTAATTATTATTGTTAATTATTTGTCAGTTAAATATGAAATGGGAGAAAGTTTCTACATCTATGACCTAAAGAGATTCCTGTAAATTATGAAATGGTGCTTAAACAAGGATCTAGTGATATCAGAGGGATATTAATATATGGATCCGTTTTGACTGCAGTAAATTAGTCAAATGTTAACAAGCTGTTTATACTAGTCACTGTTAATATTTATATCTATGAAAAATGATATAGGGTAACGCCGTTTAAAGCTTTGTGTCAGGTTAACAAAGACTTATTCTCTCTCTAAATGAATAGCCACCTGGGAAATGATACACGACCTTAGAAGCCAATACCATGTAAAAGGTTTTTCATATAGAGTTAAGGCTGTTCATAATTTCATTTAATATAAGACATTACATTATTCAAAGAATAATTATATAAAAATAATGATAATAATAAAAAATCTGTTATATTTGGGAGATGTTTGATTTGGTGGGAAATGGACAAATAAAACATGGGACAAATACCGAGTGCATTCATGTACATTCTCACAACACAGAGAGTGGAGGTTGGTCCCATGATGGTTGTTCAATTCTAATTAACAAATTTAAATAAAACAGGGCTTCATAAATAAAAGTCAATGGTTTGCCATAATAAACCATATTTGTATGTGTGCACACACAGCACACGCAAGAGAAATTAAATTAAATCTAGACTATTCTTTTTTTGTGGTAAAGTGTACCGACACTTGTTCAAGTTTATTGCATAAAAAACGACAAAAGTGGTTGCACGTAGAAACCTTTTCAGGTCGCTACCCTTTAAAAGGGTTCAACATATGACAAACAATCCACCAGCCACAAAGTCAATTAGATTAAAGTAAGAGATTGGCAGGGACGTTTTTGTCATGTGAATAATAACTGTGACAAAGCTATGAAATGAACTCTGGGCTGAGTCACTATAACAGCTTTGTTTATGTGCTTTTGCTGCTGTTCAACAATTAATGTTGCCTAGGAGTGTTCTAGACCAGGCATCACCTTTGGAACCATGATGAACAAGTACACAGTTTTGTTTTGTTCTGGTACATTTGGTCATCTGCATTGATCCGCTGCAGTGTTCCCAGTACATTGCTGTGATAAAAAAAAAAGATAACTAAAAACAATAGAGAACAAAAAGAGCTCTTAGAACTTGACTGTTAGAGAGAGCTCTGTGCTATTAAAACCCTTAACAGTTTTTCTTTTTCAGTTCCTGACAAAGTTTCAACATTGTGGATAATTTTGTAACCGATTGTTATGTTCAAGGTTATTTTTGTTAGAGAACACATGACATGAGAATGTCTGAGACTATGCTTTCTATACTTTATTCTAGAAACACAATTTGTTGTTTAATCCAATTGTATATAGTTTATGGTTACGCATATGAGAATTGTTTGCTTATAGGACTACAAGGCATTTCTAAAGATATATAGGTCAGATAAAGACTATATAGTTAGGACATTAGCCAGCATGATGATGTGTTACATTGAACACACACACACACACGCACACACACACACACACACACACACACACACACACACACACACACACACACACACACACACACACACACACTCTCTCTTATTGAAATGATTACCATCTACTCACCTAAAGAGTCGTCTCTAGCAATCTTTCGAGTCTTCCACCAGACAAACCATGGTCCGTAATAACAGCATTCAAACAAACATCTCAGGCAAACTGTTTGTTTGTTGCTATACAGACCAGGGGTTCAGTCATGATGATTCCAGTGCATTAAATTCCAACAAGGGTCTACACAACATTTTTTTCAAGCTTCCTCCAAGCATATAAACAACATCCCCAAGGAATGGCCTTTGCATGAATTCCGTGTTTTTTGCCTTGCTATTAGCATCATTTCGTCCATCAAGCGACATTAATTGTGAGTGAATGAAAACCCCTGCAGAAGAATACGGTCTTGAAGAGGCCTGTGGCATACTTGGGCCACTTGGGAGGACCTTTGGCCTACTTAGCTGCACAGCTACACTGTTTCAAGTAGTGGCGACTGAACAGACATGCACCTGCCTCCAGGGGCGTCACAAGGGGTAGGAAAAGTGGGACTGAGTTACTAGGGCCCAAGGAAGGTGTTGGAGGGGCCTTAATTATTTTCATACTTTAGCTATTGAAAAATAGCAGATATACAAGCTCACAGCGCGGCACCGAGTGCCGCGCTGCGAGCTTGTAGATCTGCTATTTTTGAAAAGTCGTGAAAATGTGCGCAAATCTTTGAATATATGTATTTTTTTTAAGCGAACATTTGTAACTCAAATTCTGCTTCTGGGGGGTCCCTGGAACTAAATATTTTGATATGGGGGGTCCGTGGCCAAATACATACCATTTTGAGGGTCCTGCACATGAAAAGGTTTGAGTTTCACAAAAACCTTAGAAGGATTTGAAATATTCAAAGATTTTCAGATTTTCGTGACTCGGTGCCGCGCTGCGAGCTTGTATATCTGCTGTTTTTCAATAGTTAAAGCACAGGGGCCCCACAGTGAATCCTTGTACCCAGGGCCCAGAATTTGGTGCGACACCCCTGTCTGCCTCGCCTGCACTGCATGCTCTCAGCATTTTTTAAGAGAGGACACAAAAAGTATTTGATCTAAGTGGAATTGCAGGTGCCGAATGTATTGCACGCATTTCCATGTTTTTTTTTTTTTTTTTTTTACCCCATGTTGACGTTGTTGGGCCGATCAGAAAATGTTGTTTAATGGAAAACTTTAGTTTTTTTACAACAAGGGTTCATATTTTAGATTGTAATTAATGAATATAGAAGATGAGTGTTAAAAGTATTTCATTTACTTCTTTCTATTGTTTTAGAGATTTGTATTTCAGTGGTTGGGGGCATGCGTACAAGTGGCTAAATATGTCATTTTACACAGAATAAGCCCATTCCCAAGATACAATGCAACCTTTCATGGTTGGATGTGACTTATGGGGGCTAGAAGTGTTACTGTAAATGGCAATAAAGAAACTGCTGGCTTATTGTGTCTAAAAAGACATATTTAGCCACTTGTACGCATGCCTCCATGCGTACGCATGCCCCACATTTTAACACGGTAAACGCGATAAAACAATAGAACGAAGCAAATGAAAACATTTTAACACTCACTTTTTATTTTTTCTAATTACAATCTAAAATATGAACCCTTGTTGTAAAAAAACAAAGTTGTCCTTTAATTATTGATTAGAAAATAGATTATGTTTACACCTGTGTAATTTGACTGATATGTTTTCATTTTGGAGCATCTGTTTGAACTGAACTGTATGTTCCCCATTGACACTTGCTTTGGCAATGTAAATGTTTTCTCATGCCAAAAGATCCTTTGAATTACATTGATTTGGATTTTGCATCCCATGCCTATAATAACACATGAGTTATTAATTACACTTTAGACTTATCTATAACTTGGTTTTAATGAAAGCTTAGGTTGATAGTTTATCTCAACAGGCGTTCGTCACTTGTGTGATATATATAGCCTATATATAGCCTATAGGGCCGAAAATATACACATTTATAGTCTTATCATCAAATCCAAATATTGTTTTTGACAAACCTTGGAAACACACACACACACACACACACACACACACACACACACACACACACACACACACACACACACACACACACACACACACACACACAGTATTTTCGGTCTTTATTTTAAGGATTAAACCCAATAATATATCACGATTAAATTAAGGCAAGGCCTTCTATTAATTGAGATTCTGTTGAATATAAGGTCGTATAGCCTACACTTCTAGCCTCTATAGCCTACATTTGTGCATGCGTGCGTGCGTCCGTCCTGGGAACTGATTTTAGGGCACATCATGTGCAGGAAAAGCGTTTTTACGCACAACTCAACTTTTGGCGAGATCGTAGGTTGCTATGTGAATCTATATGCGTCACGTTGCTCCATTTGGCACCGGTCTTAACGGGATCAGCACCGTGCCCACTAAGTGGCATCATCATGTCAAGTCTATTGATTCCCGCGCGGCGGTCACTTTGTTGCGCTGCCTGTGTCTTTGAGGCAGCGGGGTCAGGACCTCGGCTCTTTACGCATCTCTCCAAATCTCTCTCGGGTTATTGAACCAGCGCGCCGTGGTGGATGGAGCACTTCAGTGGCCAGCACGCTTTGCCTTGGTCCATCTGCTGTGGGCTGACTGCTGCTGCCGCTGCTGACTGTGTTCTCTTCTGTGTGGGGGAGGAGCAGTGGTGTAAAGTAACTAAATACATTTACTTTATGTGCATAAAGGAGTAGTTCACCCCAAAATTACTTTTTTTTTTTCTTTTTTTTTCCCCAATTGATTACTCATGCCATGGAGACTTGAGTTCAATAATATTTTTTGTTTTTGTGGCATTCCCAGGACAGTAATTTGATAACAATAAATGTACCCCCATTGTTTCCGGATGGGGATCCAAATGCATTTGGGTCCCCAACCAGAATCAATGGGGGTAAATTTGCAATAATCCATTTTTTGTCTTAGGAGTGCGACAAATACAAAAAAGGGGAAAAAAAATTATTGATGAAATATTATCCTTTACAATTTTGAGGTATTTGTACTTTCCTTGAGTATTTCCAATTTCCAATACTTTTCCTTCTTCTCCACTTACATCTCGGACCAAATATAGTAATTTTACTCCACTACTGAAAACCTTAGTTATTACTAGTTACTTTGCAAGTTATAAATGATAATTTTACAAAACATACATGAACCATTTTAGCCCTATTTCATATATTGGCTATTTGAAAATAGCTGATCTACAAGCTCACCGCATCGCGTTGTGAGCTTGTAGATCTGCTATTTTCAAACATGTTGTACTTTTACTTTTGGTACTTTAAGTATTTGATTCCAACACTTTCATACTTTTTCTCTCGTACATTTTGAATTCCAGACCTTTACAGTAAAATATATGAGTAGACCTACTTTTTCCACCACTGGGGAGGAGGAAAGGTTGGCCTTTTTATGACACCGTGGTGGGAAAAGTACTCAAATGTTTTACTTATGTAAAAGTATCAATACTGCAATGTAGAAATACAGTGTTACTTTAATAAAAGTACAAAAGTATTATTGGCATCAAAATGTACCAAAATTATGTATTGCCTAAATAATGTCCCATTTCAAGTTTTAAAATGGATACAAATCTTTTGAAAACAGCAGATCTACGAGCTCACAATGCAATGTAGAACCTTGTTGGTTAATGCATGTTTTGTGATAACAATTCAAATCTACAAAGTTGCCCAACTAAAGTATTCAAATAAATGTAGTGGAATAAAAGTAGGCTACTATAGGCCTATTTTGATCCAAGATGTAGTGTAGTAGAAGTAAAAGTATTGGAAATTGGAAATACTCAAATAAAGTAGCCGACAAAGCAAAGTTGTAGGATACTCAAGTTCAGTATACTTATGTAAATGTTAGACTATATACAGAATTAATTATGTTCCAGTCAATAACACTGAAATTGTTGGACGGAAGCTTCCGTGGATTCCAATAACGAGAAAGCATATGAGAATAGCCTAATATATGGTAATATATGCTGTAGATAGAGATATAGGCCTGGTGATGTCTTATTGTCTTATAGGCCTACTACACCTGTCCTGAACAAACCGTTTGCTTGCGTTCATTTAAGACGATTTGTAGGTCTATATGTCCATCGCTTATCAATTGGGCCCTAGACTAGCCTAATTGATAAGCGATGGACATGGACCTATATAGGCTACGCCTGTCCGTGAAAGCATTATACTAAGGATATGGAAAAAATATTATTGGCTATCAACAAGGTACAGAAATATGTTAAATCAAAGCGAAACATTCTGGAATGAATGTACGTGCCTGATCTAAATATTGTGTGAGGGAAGCGTTTCTCTTTTAAAAATATTAAACATGGAAAAAAAGTTGGAGTAAACAATCACAGTAATGCCTATAGACAACGGCAAAAATCGCTGTTTTTTTTTTTTTTAAAGCGCCCAAACAACACCACAAAAAAATACTTTATGCCATTGTTTTAGAGCGACATAACAATTTGAGCTACAGTCACTTAATCGTTTTTTTCCCCCCTGAGCAGAATAGTGTTATTTGAAGCAGTTAATCGACATTCGTCACAGGCTATAATAACCAACTTCACAATTACAATCAATCATTTTTCTATTTTTAATAACCTATAGCCTATACTCTCGAAGTGATGTCTAATCTGACTATAGGAATTATAGACAAACCTTGAACCGCGTCGGACCATGTTGATGCTCGTCTCCGCAGATGTCGGTCAGTCAGTCAGTCAGTCAGTCAGAGCGAGGCCTTCATCAATCAATCAATTAGTCAATCAATCATAATGAAAAGGTTAGCTGGGACGATAAAGGCATTGATCAGATAGGCGTTGAAGCGCACAAGCGGCTCCATGATGTCCGATTTTAGTGTGTTTCTCATCTTGCTCTCTGACTGCAGCCATCCAGAAGGTTGAGAGGTTTGCGTCATTTACATACTGTTAGGACCCCTCACAGACCCCTGACAGACCCCTAGAACCCAGGCAGGCCTATCGCGTAGACCGTATACGAGCAGCCAGTGGTTCCCATGCACACTGTTTCGTGCCAAGGACCCCGAAATTGATATGTAGGCCCCATAGGCATGTATCTGGCGGCGGACCCCGAGGGACCCCCTCACCCCCATGAGAAAAGATTTGAGTTTGTTATTTGTTATTTTATTTTATTTGTTGTTTTTTTTGTACAGATGTAGCCTATACAACGGCTGTGATTATGTATTAACACATTGTGCTGGGGACCCCATGGAAACCCTCCTAACCCCAAGGACCCCTGGGGATCCCCGGACCACTATAAAGTCCCGTCTAACAAGTAGGCCTACACAACTATATAAGGTAAGAGTTATATCATCTCACTCACTTCAACGGGTGATGCCAATTCTTCCAACGGGGTCCCCAACATTGGACTGTCAGAATCCAGGAGATTTATTTTTGGGGGGTGCGCGGAACTCCCCAACCGGGGTCTGGGGGGTCCTCTCCCCAAAACTTATGAATAGATAATATTGTCCTGTGTTCTGTTGAATTTTGTGCATGTTTGATACATTTATCAGGCTTACTTTACTAGCATGTGTACAATTTCAGCCTAATATGCCAAATGTAGGAGTACAGATCTGATGACAGAAGCAAAAGGACATCTTTAATAATGATTTCTCATCTTTAAGTCATTACTTAAGTGAATATCTGTATGATCTTTCTTGCATGCATTGCCCCCACCCCTAAAGTGGGGGGTCTGGGGGTCCTCCCCCAGAAAATTTTTAACATGGTAGATGTAATTTCCTGTGTTCTGGTGAATTTTGGGAGTTTGATACAAAATCCAGGAGAAATCCAGGAGATTTGCCAATCCAGGAGACTCCCAGGAGAGGGGTTCAAAATCCAGGAGACTCCTGGGAGATCCAGGAGAGTTGACAAGCCTGGGATTCCAACCCCGAAGGCGGACCGGTGGTGACTGTGATGGACTATAGGCTAGGGATATTGAATGCAAAATAACCTCCAATGTCCTCCATATAGGTCAACTTTGTTTGCTTTGGAAGTGGCCCACCATCACTGTCATCATCATCAGCCTATTACATGTCTCAGTTTTTAACGTCTAATTTTCTTGGAACACTTTCTATAACTTTGATGAACAAACATGTGCAGGCGCCGCGTGAAGGAGTGTTTTAAATTCCACCCACTCCAGCCGTGCGTGGTGAATCCGATGCGGGGTGCGCGGCGCCGTGCGTCATGTTTCTGTACAGCCAGCGCGACGCGTAATTGAAGGATGCCGACCCATTTTGCTGAAAATATGCACGAGAACAATGCTTTATTATTTATAATTGCGCTAACAACTTAAACGGGGACGGGGTAGGTCTGCAGTATCTCGCTATAATTGATGGTTGACCATGTCACATCTTCATTTGCTCAATTAAGGCTTAGGTGGCTGCTTCTTGCGTGCCGCGCCGCGCCGTGCTAAATTCCATTTAGTGATTGGTCGGGTTCATGCGAACGCACGATATCATCCTTCATCTCCAGCGAAAGGAAGTGGTGATAAAGTTCTTTAAACGTGGCCATTCGTTTTGTCAAGGCCTGAGTGACACATTTTGGGACCGTGATTATCTTATAATATCCGAGAAATATCGTCTCACACGAGTTTTATATCCAACACGAACGTGTGTGTGTGTGTGTGTGTGTGTGTGTGTGTGTGTGTGTGTGTGTGTGTGTGTGTGTGTGTGTGTGTGTGTGTGTGTGTGTTTGTGTGTGTGTGTGTGTGTGCGCGCGTGTGTATGTGTGTCGTGTTTTAGTCTGCAGATAGTATAGCGAAAAACAAAATACTTTTACTGCAACTTCATCATCATCATCATCGTCGTCATTCTAATCCCACATATTAGCCAGTGCCAGTGGCACCCAGTTATCATAACAATAATCATAATTATCAACACCACACGTTGCATTAAGGCTATATATAGAGGACAGGTGATATAATATTCCCTTGAAAATAATACTGTAGGCCTATAGCCAAATGCCTGGAACATTAGGTCACACTGATACTGCTATTAGCCTATCTAGGCTAATACACAAGTATACAGGCAACTGCATACTAATCATTCATGCTATATGGGTTGTTATTCATTATACTGGTGAATGTCAATGACGTTTTCCTTTCTATTTTCTTTTTTTTTTAATCCGGTGAGGGTAGGCTAGCCTATATATCTGCCCTGTTGTTGTGGTTCTGTTGATTCTGGCCCTCGTGGCGCCAGTGAGTTTACTCTGAGATTAAGACGTCAGGTCAAGCAGTTCTTTATTCACGAGAGGAGCAAGTCCGCAAACAATATAGAAGTGGCAGCATCACTGCGTCGTCTATAGACTGAACCTTGAGCATTTGAGACTCTTTCTGGTCTTACAAATATATGCAATCTCGTCTAAAATGTGCATGAAGTCAGATTTATCCCAATATTTGGGATTTTCGGCACACCCTTGTGATTTGTGAATTGTGTACTAATAATATAGGCCTCGAGTTTTTCTATGAATTGTGGCGTTTGTGCCAATAAATAACATAGCAACGACCACGACTTTTTATATCTGCATATATTTATATCTGCATATATTTCGAGGTTGTGTGCCTTAAACTCTATAGGCTCGCAGGTTTTAATAGTCACAAAATTGTCTTTAATAGACAATGGTTCGGGTCCATAAAACTTTGAGGGGAAAAAAAGACGCTCAAGAAAGACGCATAAATGGAGTTGGACACCTTCCCTTCATTGTACCTCTTTGATGATGCTTGTGCCTGCAAAGTGCTCTCAGAGTTTCTGTGTGGAATTCCCTGACGCAGAAAAAAAAATGTCAGTTCATGATCCCTGCAGCTGATGTGTGCTGGACCTGTGCAAGGAGGAGAGAGGGGACCATGCAAGGCAGAGCACATGTTGACAGTTCAGTCAGATTGTCATCCCTAGTGATGCGCGCCTGTTAATGATGTAAACCAGTTCTCAAAGTGGATTTCAGGGACTCTCAGGTTCCTTTATGGGGGTCTAACTTGACTCTTACAAGTCTGAAACTTTGACAGTGTATCTGTATCACATGGAACCAAATGGACCCTGACGGGTACATTTGTACACTGTCAAAGTGAAGGGGAGACCTTCAGAATTCAAAACGTTTGAGAACCACTGATGTAAACAACCATCCCGAGAAACAATTTAGGCTATAACCATATATAGCAACCTGTTCTGTGCGATCGAGTGGGCTATAAAAACTAATTATTATTACCCCCCCCCCCCCCCCCCCCAACAAAAAAAAACCGTCAATGACTATTGTTTTGCTCGTTCGTTTCGGACGTATCGCTCCGCCCCCAGTGTTTGTCGTAAACCTACAATAAACCGGGCGCTAAAGAGCGCCCTGGGCTCGCCTCCTTCTCCAAGGCGATCAATAGGATCTCAGCGGCGCCACAAGCGCTCTTACGTAGTTTTTCCATCCCATCCACAAGGAGCCCACAGAGCTGATCCAACACAACCACGGTTTGATCTGCTGGGCTCTGGCGGGGGGGAAGAGGAGAGGAGAAGAAAAAAAAAAGAAAAGGAGAGAAGGGAGAGGAGAGGAGGAAAAAAAACATCCATCTACCTGGTTGCTTTCTGAACCATGTCGTTGAGCCCAAAGCATACAACGCCTTTCTCAGTGAGTGATATTTTGAGTCCAATCGAGGAGACCTACAAGAAGTTCAGCGGCGGCGTGATGGACGCCGGCGCAGCGGGGAACCTGTCCTCTCCACTGGGAGCCTACCGGCAGCCTCAGGTGGGCCACCAGGCGGGCGGCGGCGGCATGCAGCAGTCTCACGCCGCGGCCGCCATGGGCCACAACGCCGCCGCCGTGGCCGCCGCCGCCTACCACATGCCGCACGCCGGCATCTCGCAGTTCTCGCATCACGCGGGCGCCATGGGGGGCTACTGCAACGGGGGCATCGGCAACATGGGCGACCTGCCCTCCTACCAGGAGAGCATGAGGAGCAGCGCGGCGGCCACGGGCTGGTACAGCGCCAACCCCGATCCCAGATACTCCACAAGTAAGAGCTCGTTCATTTCTATGGTCATGGACATTTGTTTATTTATTTATATAGCCTATAGAGAAAATTTGTCAAATGAGGGATTTGAAATGTAAATGAAATATAAAATGAATAAATAAAAATGACAAGTATTATTATCACTTGGGCCTACTACATGTCTCGTTTTTAATGTTGCAAAACGAGATATTAAAATGTCAACGTGCAGGCACATGCGTTTTGTAAGTTGTGGGCTAAACAGTATACTGTTCACAAACAATTCCGTTTATTCAAAAATACTCTAAATAAAGTTGTAGCATCTTTCAAGTTAGATTATATTTATAAGTCTAGCCTAATAGGACATTATTATTCATTGTTATTATTATTATTATGTTATGTTTATTCAAAAATACTGTTAATAAAGTTGTAGCATCTTTCAAGTTAGATTATATTTATAATTCTAGCCTAATAGGACATTATTATTCATTGTTATTATTATTATTATTATGTCATTATTGTTGCTGTTGTAGTAATAGGCCTACAGTAGGCTAGTGGTCAATATGTTATATACCTGCCTATACTTTTTATTAGGCAAATATGTAACAATAATAATAAAATAATAGTAATAGTAATAAATGTAATACCATGCCTTCAGGCAAACGAAAAACAAACCAAAACCAATCTCTTGGATCATTGAACAAACACGTGTATGTACATTATATTCTTAAGTTTCTAGATTCATGGGACCTTCCACAGGTATGAACATGGGCGGCATGGGAGGCCTCTCCATGGGGGGAGCGGTGGACGGCTCCGGGAAGGCCGGAATGGGACCGGTGTCGGCGCTGCACCACCACGCGTCCGCGCCGCGGAGGAAGCGCCGCGTGCTCTTCTCGCAGGCGCAGGTCTACGAGCTGGAGCGCCGCTTCAAGCAGCAGAAGTACCTGTCGGCGCCCGAGCGCGAGCACCTGGCCAGCATGATCCACCTGACCCCCACGCAGGTGAAGATCTGGTTCCAGAACCACCGCTACAAGATGAAGCGGCAGGCCAAGGACAAGGCGGCGCAGCAGCTGCAGCAAGGAGGAGGAGGGCAAGGACAGGACAGCAACGGCAACAACATGTGCCAACAACAACAGTCCCAGTCCCAATCGCCGCGGCGCGTGGCCGTGCCGGTTCTGGTCAAGGACGGTAAGCCGTGCCAGAACGGCGCCAGCAACACGCCGACGCCGAACCAGCAACAGCAACAGGTCCAGCAACAACAACAACAGAACGGGGTTGTTGATGACATCGCCAGAGGCCTGAGTCAGCACGGCGTGCTGACTCAGGCCTCTGGCAATGCCATCAACAACAACCCGCATCAGAACCAGCAGGTGGTTTTGGGCCAGTCCCAAGTGGACCTCGACGACATGTCGCCCAGTCCCCCCGTCTCCGCCGTGTCCCTGCACGGCCAGCTCAACATGGGCCAGATGGACACGTCCGCGGTGGACTACACCAGCACCATGGTCAGCTCTAACCTCCTCTATGGCAGGACGTGGTAGTAGCAGGAGGACCCTGTAATACTGCTGCTGCGGTAGTGCAGCAAAGACTGACTGACTGGCTTTGATTTTAAGATATTTTTGATTTTCATGTTTATAAAAACAAAACCTGCGATGGATGAATGAGCCCCAATGAACGTGAAACCGTGTGAAAATGGAGGCTTTTTTTTTTTTTTTTTTTTTTTCTTTCTTCCGTGCATCATTCATGGCCCGAGGTGGGGACGCACAGCGCGCGCAGGGCGCGCACGGACGCACGGGGCCGAGGGCCACGTTTTCTTGACATGTCTGACAGAGAGAGAAGAGAGAGAGGGGGGGTGGGGGGGACTCTATTTTTGAACGTTCCACGAAATGGCTGCCCTTGAAAAAAAGCAGTTGTGTTTTGTTTTTGTTCCCTGGACCTTTTTAATTTTGTAATATCAATGTTTTATCACGGGACTTCCTTTACGATGATTTTAAAATGTAGAATAATGTGGTTTATAAACGCCGCCAGACATGATGGGATGCTGTTAATGTTCCACTTGAGTTGTACCTATAGGGAGAATTAATGGAGGTGTGTTTGTTTGGTGGTATATCAGGGTTTGAAGTCCTCAAGGTCCTCTATTATATATAATACTAAAGCCACCACTCCTTTGGCAGCGGGGGTAAACGTGATATTTTATCCTATTAATATTGTAAACTAATGTATTCATTTTAGACTGAAATAAAGTAGGTTTACTGTATATTTGGGCTAACACACACACAAGGAGGATATGCGTTTAACTGTATAATAATCGTATTACGTATACGTCCACTTTATTATTGCTTTCTCTATTCTTTTGTAAGTAAAAAAAAAAAGAAACGAACAAATGCGTGATGGCTGCTGTATGTATGTTTCAACACACACCCAACTGAACGTTATAACAATAAATAACTTGAAGTGTACATGAGCTATTCTTGAGGAATTAATTTATAACGCGCTGTCTTGTCTAGAGTGGATTTCAATTATGTTTTCATTTAGGACAAATTGATTTGGAAGGTAGGGTCGATGAGGGACGCTTTGGCATAATTCACACGAGAGATTTGAGTGTTGTTGGCCGAATGTCTGTGTAAACAATGAGCGTAAAACACGTGGCTGAATAGGCCTGGTTTACAATCCACTGGACTCGTGTCGTATCGTCAACTTTTAAAAACGTAAATAGAACGAACAAGTTCATTTTTTTAATTAATTGATAGCATATCTAGTTTCTTAATCTATTCAACGTTGATCTAATTCTGCGTTTTAAAATGAAGAACAGTACTATTTCATTTTGAATTCAAGCATTTACAAACTACAGGATGAATACGATTATCCAAATGTTATTTTAAATTACACTTATATCTAGTCTAATATAATAATTTCAAAGTAGGCTATAGGTGGAAGAGCTTAAACATAATACCATAATAGGCCTACTAATATGGATAAAGGATATAGATAGATATTAAACAGAAATAACCTAATCATTATTCTTATATATTGTTGTGCGTATAGGCCCATCAATAAGTGTTGCCTGCCAGTGAGTTTAAATAACCTATATTTATAATCTGCCTCCCAGTTCTGAATCAGGTTTAAAATGGATAGGCTATAGAATAGATAAACAATTTACAAAAAAAATAAATGAATTATATCAATTATGAATTATATCAATTATTATTATTATTATAACTTTGTGTACATAACAAAACTCGAAAATTGTCAACAGTCAGTATCAATCCCATAATCATGTCTTGCCTATAAATTTAAATATTACATGGCATAATGATGTTCTTTATTTGCAATACTGCAACATTTGGAATCATTCCACAGTCATATAAAACAATAATAGACTTTTCAACTGTTTTTTTTTTTTTTTTTTTTTTCTCAATTTCAATTTGTTTTAAACATAGCCTACTTAAGGTATAAAGGATCCAAAATACAGTTCAACCGACACACAATTGTCTATGCTAAACAATGATATGGAGATGGGAATTGATAGAAAAATGGTTGTTTACATCAGCAATGTAACATGTAATGGTATAGCCTACATTTAGATGATCTACCGTTTCTCATGACCCAAAACAAAATATACAGTAGGCCTATATTGTCAAATGATTTGGACTGAACAAAAGTGTTATCCATTATCTAAAGATAAAAGCTATGGTAATTCTTCATTTATAGACCACATAGACATGGCCACACACACACACACACACACACACACACACACACACACACACACACACACACACACACACACACACACACACACACACACACACACACACGTACACACCTCAATTTCTTGAAGATGTGTGATTTGAGAAAACAAACTTCAAAGTGTTTAAAGGTAATCATTTATAAACAGAGAGTATCCCCCACCCCCCACACCCACACACACTAGAAATGGGATATACCATTCCATTTCCTTAGTGTCATTTAAACACGTTTGAAAATGACTTCCCAGTCTCCTTCGCGATGATAACCTGTGATGCTTCTATACTGCTGATGGTGATGGTGGTGATGATGATGATGATCATGGTTGTATATCACACCTCGTCTCAATGAAGGCCCTGGAGAGGCTTCATTTCCAGGTCCTCCACACATAACCTGCCAGCTGTATGGATATGTGTGCCATATCATCACCCCGCACTCTTCAAAGGACGCGCTGGAGGCCAATATACACCTGACATTTGGAATTGGTCTCGACAGCAGCCCTGTGTGAGAAGAGAATGGGACTTCCATACAGGGGCGTCACAAGGGGGGGGGGGGGGGGGGGGAGTGGGACTGAGTTACTAGGGCCCAAGGTGGTGGGGCCTTTATTATTGAATGCTTTAACTATTGAAAAATAGCAGATGTACAAGCTCACAGCGCGGCACTCGAGCTTGTAGATCTATTTTTGAAAAGTCGTGAAAATGTTTGCAAATCTTTGAATATGTGTACTTTTTAAGCGAACATTTGTACCTCAAATTTTGCTTCTGGGGGGTCCCTGGAACTATATTTTGAGATGGGGGTATGTGGCCAAATACATATCATTTTGGGGGTCCTTCACATGAAAATGTTTGAGCACCACTGACATAGAAACATATAGGGTTTTCAAAAAACCTTAGAAGGATTTGAAATATTCAAAGACTTGCACAAATTTTCACGATTCTTCAAAAATAGCAGATCGTGTATATCTGCTATTTTTCAATAGTTAAAGCACAAAATAATTGTGCGGGGGGCCTGCAGTGAATCCTTGTACCCAGGGCCCAGAATGTGGTGCGACACCCCTGCTTCCATATAAGAGTATTAAAAAGAGAGAGAGAGACAGACGCATTCCTCAGTGTAGGATGATGCATGTCACTGATTGTCCCTGTTTTGTTATGAGAGGAGAGGGGAGTACGAGTGAATGAATAGAGACGGCCCGGCGGCCAGGCTTTTGATGATGGACGACATGAAATCAAAGTGGAGGTGAACCCGTTTCTCCGTTCAATAGGTGTAGTTATACATGGACCACTAATAGACTATGCAGCATGGGTAATCATTGGGCCATTGTGCCTGTTGCTTCTCCAGATTTATTGAGGTGCACCTCCATTTGTGGGGGCGGGCGGGCGGCCTGTGTGTGTGTGTGTGTGTGTGTGTGTGTGTGTGTGTGTGTGTGTGTGTGTGTGTGTGTGTGTGTGTGTGTGTGTGTGTGTGTGTGTGTGTGTGTGTGTGTGTGTGTGTGTGTGTGTGTGTGTGTGTGTGTGTGTGTGTGTGTGACCCCTGTACACTGCAATTGGCGAGCCTGTGTTCATCTTTGTGTGGTATTGCAAGTTGTGTGTCTCCGGATGCTGCGGATGCTGCAGCCACTTTCCCACGTTGATGCTATTTGTTACTGATATATTGTTTATCACAGATTTATGCTTATTATTTATTGTCTCCACCAGCCGAAGGCTGAGGGAGAGTATGTTTTCCCCTCCGTCCGTCCGTCCGTCCGTGCGTCCGTGCGTCCGTGCGTCCGTGCGTCCGTGCGTCCGTGCGTCCGTGCGTCCGTCCGTCCGTGCGTCCTCGCAGTTTGTGAACAGCTAATCTCAGTCACCGTTGGCCCGATCGCTGCCAAACTGAGCACACACACTCCCTGGATGCCAATCTAGAACCTCTGCCCCACATTTTTCAAATCGGCCTCATGGTGGCGCTATAACAGGCCGATTTGTGTGGCCTGGTTGTTACCAGCTAATCTCCGGCGCCGTTGGCCCGATCGCTGCCAAACTGAGCACACACACTCCCTGGATGCTAATTCAGAACCTCTGCCCCACATTTTTTAAATCAGCCTCATGGTGGCGCTATAACAGGCCGATTTGTGTGGCCTGGTGGAGACCTGTGCTCGGAAGAGCACTGCTTCTAGTTTATCATGGATTTAGCAGGAATGTGGGACAAACAGCAAGATATTTTGCTTCGTGAAAAATAGACGTAGGTAGGGATAGGCAACACACACATATGCATACACTCCCAGGGGCATATGCACATGTACAGTATACACACTAGCACACAGACACACACAGATGAGCGTACACACACACACACACATGTACGCACGTGCGCGCACACACATACACACACACACACACACACACACACACACACACGCGCGCGCACACGCACACACCCCGATAAAAAGAAAAGGCAAGCTCAATGTTTTCTCCTTTCACTCATCCAATGCCATGATGTGCTGCAGGTATATACGAGGCATAAAACCGGGACAATGTTCCATTTCAGCGCTGCAAAGAGTTCCCTTTCTCCTCAGGTAATTGCAAAGCCGTGGACGTGGATGGGTACCGCAGTCATTTGAATGTGGCGAGGGGCCTTGCTTCTTTCTCTGCAACCCCCCCTTCGCCACCCCCCGTTTTCCCCTCCATTTTTTTTGTACTTAATATGTCAGAAGGTCTGATCGCCAGAGAAACCTTTTCAAGTCCCCATTGATGTGTTCCTCAATTGACCATGGCAACCTTCCTGAGTGCTAATTGGCTGCATGGGCTTAACATCACTGGATGCACAGGAATACCAGAATATCTGTGGTGCAGAAACCTCTCATCTCCAAATTCTAACTATGTGTTAGAATTTAACGCCCTATACTTCAGCGTTTCTCAAACTTTTACATTTCAAGGTCTCCCCTTAACTCTGACGGGTCCATTTGGTTCCATTTGTATACTGTCAGAGTTACAGACTTGCATGGTAAATTTAGACCCCCATAAAGGAACCCACAGAGTCCCTGGAATCTAGTTTGAGAACCAACGCCCTTCTTGATCATGGCGTCGACACAAAAGTATCAAAAGTAGCAGATCTGCAAGTTCGAAACATATGCAACGCGAAGCATGTTTTGAGCTTGTAGATCTGGTACTTTTGCTGATTCTTTATACAATTTGAATTGTGAAAGGTATACAGTTTTGGACATAATATGAGGTTTCCAACGGACAGAGATGATATAGCCTTTATCAACCAGAGTTCAATCTCTATGGGGCTGTTAAGTCTGACATCATTTTGTAGGCAGAGGAGAACTTTTGCCCCCCAAAAAAGCGAATCTTTTTTTTACTATTTACTAATTTTTTTCTTCTCTTTGTTGTTGAAAGGAAAGTGGTAGAATTATACTTTAGTCGTTATTTTTGTCTCGGATCTGTTGAAATAGCGAGGGACAGATATTGACAATAAATCTGCTTGGAGGTCTGACTACAAAATGATGTCACGGCTTAAAAGCCCCATATGGCACTGCTGTAGGATGATCTTGAATGACAGCTTTTACATGATAAATTGAGTTGAAACAAAACCTCTGCCTATGATATCCTAATTTGATTAAATAAAAAGGCAAAATATCACAAAATGTATGTATAAATGTATGTATTTGGAGAAAGAAAGTGGTGTAATGTTTCTCAGATACTCAACCTATACCAATACAGATCTCAGCAAGTGCCCATGCAGTTGAATGATAACGTTGAGAGATACCAAGAAATGTCAACTCGGATCACCTGTTGAATTTAACTTGTCAAGGACTCATTTTAACAAACTTTATTCTCGCGCTCCTGCTTTCACCACGCAGAGGCGCCCCCCAAATATTAATTTGCCGAGCAAAAAAGAAGCTTTGAGTTGGCAAGTCGTGAGAGAGATTCTAATTGGTTGTATCAATGCCCTCCTATTCTGACGAGGAGCACAAATCTTCTTTCAATTTCCAGTTTGACAGAATTCTTGCTATTGAAGGTGTTTGGTTTGTATAAGGGTATCTCATGCAGCTCAACTGAGATTTTACCCTGAAAAAGTTTTCATAATTCCAGTCATTTTCAGATGGAAAAATACCCTGCAAAATAACCCACCTTCCTACAGAATGAAAAACATTTCAAGGAGGTCGAAGGCCTGTGAAAGCAATTCTCCCTCTAATAGATTTCCATGAAATTAAATAAATGAAAGCACATTTTGCCATCGCCTTGGTTTAAAGATAACATGAATACACATACACATTCTCCCTCCCTCTCTCTCTCTCTCACACACACACACGCACGCACGCACGCACGCACACGCACACACGCACACACACACACGCACACACGCACGCACACACACACACACACACACACACGCACGTGCACGGGCACACACGCACACGCAATCATATGCTATTCCAGGGCTTTAACTGACTAATTCCATTGCTTGCTATGAATACCATTTCAGCAATATGTGGAGCCAAGCAACCTATTGAAGACTATTCTATGTTACCACTAGACTAGGAGGACAGAAGAGAGAGAGAGGATGGGGAAGCTGTGGGTTAGGGTGGGGGTGGGGGTGGGGGGGGGGGGGCAGCATCCCTTATTAGAAAACCATGTCACATTCTCTCTCCAGTGCGGGGACCGGACTCGCTGCTACAGCCCAGTAATCCCTCCTCCTCCAGGTCCCCGCGATGCATGTCATTCAGTGCTCGCTGCTCCATAAGTAGTTAGAGAAACTGTTTTCAGTTCGCCCACTAATAACTACTGACCTCCGGTGACACGGGCCCACAATGGGTTTGTCAGTGCCGAAGCGCACAACCAAAGAAGCTGATTAGGAACTCAAGAGGTTTGAAGCAAGAATCAATGGCGGCTCTGTCCCCGACGCTGCGCTTCCAGCATGGCGCTGATAATTGTGGGACCTCCATTAGTTATGCCTCATTAAGTCCCTGCAACCCCCCTCCTCCTACCTCCCCCCCTGCCCCCCCAAAGGAAAATGTGTTTATAGCCAAGTCTAAAATGTATTACAGCCCCCATGTTGCTGGTACGGCAGTTAGATCATTTGAAAAGTTTAGTTACTTTGCAGATATCAATTATTTTAACCACGTCAGCCCTGTTTATACATAGGCTATTTGAAAGTATCTACAAGCTCACACGAGCTTGTAGACTGTCTATTTTCAAACATTTTCATACTTTTACCTTTGGTACTTTAAGTATATTTTGATGCCAATACTTTTTACCCAAGTAACATTTGAACACAGGCCTTTTACTTGTAACAGAGTATTTCTACATTGCAGTGTTGATACTTTTACTTAAGCAACCGCACTGTATCAGATCCAGAGATGGCAGCTTATATCTTCATGCAAATCACACACACACAACACAACACAAACTATGGTCATGTCATTTGAATAGCAACGTATTGATGGCTGCCTTGCGCATATAGGGAGGTGGCCACTGTTTCATGAAAAATATTACATTTAACATGCATTTTTCTAAACAGGAAATGCTATTTTGTGACAAAGTTGTGATATATTTTTCATCAAATGAAACATTCACTTCAGTGTCTTGGATGTTGGATGGCACAGTGATGGAACCCATCGGTATGCCTAGTTGAACGAGGATCCCCATGGCTCTGTACTTGGTCAGCTCTGATCCTTTTATCCCTCAACACATGCAGTCAATCTACAAGCTCACAATGCGGCGAGTTGGGAAACGTTGTGACCTTGTAGATCTGCTAATTTCACTGAATGTTTGCTCCAGGATACTAGACACTATAGACAATTATAGGAATCATTAAAACAACTTTTGTTGTGCAACCAAAATTGGTGCAAACATCTTACTCAAATGCAACACATTTATTCATCAGATCTGTAAGTCAACTTGGGTCATCTGCCAATTAATATTATGTTACTTTAAGTGAAAGTTTTAATCAAATGTCCAAACCCTGAAAGGATACACACAGGCATTATGAAAGAATGAGGCTGACCACTCATCTCTCATGGCTTACTAAACTGGATCTGCATGAGCTGGCTTTGTACTTGGGCCACTTTTTTCAGTCTCCACCAAATCTCTTATATAGCCAATAACCAAGCTCACACCACGACACATTGTGAGCTTGTAGATCGGCTATTATGGCAGATGTTCTCCCCAGAAGCCATGGGAATCAAGTGGTTAAAGGACAACTGTTATAGAAATTAATTAATGTTTCACAAGGATGAAGGATTTGAAGAATTGACACAGATTTATTCAAACAGGCAAAAAGTTGAACGGAGTAAAAACATTCACAAAAGACAGAGCTCTGACCTCCATGGCCAGAGCTTTGGCCCCGTGGGGAAGAAGCCTCCTTTGCCCCATTCTCATACACCTCTTATAGTCCATTCTGACAGAGATGCTATTCTAAACAAGTGTGTACTACAGATAAAGACAACATACAAATAGTTAAACACAGTACAGATTTGCTGACAGAGTGAGAGAGCAAGCGTGGGGGAGAACTCAGCTGTTAAGATTGACAGCTGTAGCTGGTTGACCACCCATTCAATGACATTGAATGGAAGGAAAACAAGTATATAATACACATATTTGTTACTCTATAAATATTTCTACCACACAACTTTTTTATTTTTTTACAAGGGTTCATATTTTAGATTGTAATAGAGAAAAGAAAAGATGAGTGTTAAAATGTTTTTATTTACTGCTTTCTATCGTCTTAGCGATTTTGATTTCAGTGGTTGGGGGCATGCGTAAAAGTGGCTAAATATTTAGACACAATAAGCCCATTCCCAAGATGCACCACAATCTTTCATGGTCAGATGTGACTTACTGTATGGGGGCTAGACTAGTTGTGTTACTATAAATAGTAATAAAGAAATCACTGGCTTATTGTATCTAAAAATACATATTTAGCCACTTGTACGCATGCCCCCACCCACTGAAATCAAAATCGTTAAAATCGCCAAAACGATAGAAAGCAGTAAATTAAAACGTTTGAACTCTCATCTTTTCTTTTCTCTAATTACAATCTAAAATATGAAACCAAAGTTTAACTAAAAATGAAACAGAACATGCTCTGAGAATTTTGATACTACAGTTTGTTTGTGTGCTTAAAAGTAGACATTTGAAATAGAAGAAGAAGAGAAATAGAATCAGAATCAGAATTCAACTTCACAGTCATATCATCACAAGTTAACCGGTGTAAAACAGTGGGTGAAATTAAAAAGCAGAGGTGGAGGGGGGCAAGGTGGAAGAGAGAGAGATAAATAAAAACATGAAGTATCTACATATTTACACATACAGTATAGCATGGTGACTCGTGAGTTCTTCCTTGTCGGTCTGTCATGATACCTCTTTAGTTTAGAACCAGTCGATGGTTTGCCTGCTACAGCCTAGCGTTGCCACGGTAATGACCAGCTGCAAGTCGAAGGATTATTTGTTAATAGGTCCAGGGTTGGAGAGCAGTTCATTGAAGAAGGCCAATAGATATGAACCCTGTGTGTGTGTGCTATGAGATGTGTGTATGAGATGACAAAATATTGAGTATTTTTGAATAGCATCACACACACACGCGCACGCGCACACACACACACACACACACGCACATAATTTAGAATGGCTGCGAAATTCTCCAGAAAACAAGAATTTGCTTTCTCACAAGGGATCCTTTCTTATGACCATCTTTTAGGTATCTTTACAAACTTCAAACGATATCAGGTCTCCATCAGTCATCAGCATAAACGGCAGATCAACACATTGCATAGTGACTTGTATATCTGCTATTTTCCACGATGAGATTTGTTGTACAAGGAAAGCAGGAGCAGACCAAGTATAGAGCCCTGGGGGACCCCGGTCAACTAATTATATAGGGTTTAAGGGGTTCAAATTATTTGATCTGTCTCTGGAGACTTTTGGATCTCAACAGTTTATCTGTGATAAAACTATCTCGAGCTTAATATGTTGTCAATAGTGTATTATGATAGAGAATGTTGTTAATTCCATCCCAAATCGGTTCAGGAATTTTTGTTTATGTGGCCAGAAGGTGAAAACATAAACGGTACGGTCAATTGTGTAGTTAATGATAAAGAATGATATTATCAAAAATCAACTATATTCCCAATCGGTTCAGTAACATTATGTGGCACAGTGGCAAAAACCAAAAAGAGTCAAACTATTCTGTTTCTGTCCCAAACAGAACAAATGGAAGATCATTTCGCGCTCAAGCCCTCGAAAGCAAATGCTAATGGTCTAATGGGGTCCGAAATCCATCAGCAAACACCACGAACACAGAAACACTTCACAAAGGACCACAGAACCCTAACACTACCACTCAATACCGGCGTCTGTCAAATTAAGCCCAGGAAGATTTAATCATTTCTCCAAATATGACATTCGATAATCTCCCCTCTCCAATACACTCAGGGGTTTCAATGCAGCTGGTCCAGGGGGGCAAAGAGCCAAGGAAGACCACCCACTTTCTTTTCAATTATCATCTTGCGGCAACCTGTCTCCTCTCCAGCATTCACCGGGGAGACACAGACCGGCTCTCCAGGGGGAATTACAATTAAGACTTTCTGTTGTCCCCCAAATAAACTTCCATGACTGTATAGCTGACAATTTGAACCGTGTAGAGCATGTGACCTTAAGTACAAACAGGATTACGTTCCAAATCCCATGTTCCCTTTTCTCTCTCGGCCCACTTTAAGTTTGCTGTGGTCAGGGGTTTCTGGGCCTTGGTGGCAGTGTGTCTGCGCTCGCGAAAGCCTGGCTTTTGTCCGTTGGCTGATTCCCACACAATTCTGGGTGGAAACATACAAACGGGTTCGGGAGCTCAGCGAGTTTCGCCAGAATGATTTTGTTCATCAACATGCACACACTCCCTATAGCAGGGGTCTTCAACGTTTTCAGGCCAAGGACCCCTTAGCTGAGAGAGAGAGAAAGCAGGGACCCCCACAACGTATTGTATAAAACTGTGTTGCAGATTAAACATTTTCATAGATTTCTGAGACAGCTTAGACTTGTTGTAGGTTGTTGGTTTAATGTGTATCTTTAGACATTGAAACGACTTGAACCGTCACTACTTGGTCTACTTTTCTTTTCACTTTATACCAAACCTCTTTGCCAAGAATAGCAGATCTACAAGCTCACGGCATTGTGAGCTTGTAGATAAATGAAACCAAATGGGCCCTTACGGTTCCATTTGGTTTCATTTTACCCTCTCAAAGAGTTAAATTATTAAACATCTGCATTACTTAATGTACAAGAAGTCTACACAATTAGAGAATGTAGATTGTTTTTATTATTTTGGTCAACCGTGGCCTGTTATCTCTCCTATGGTACCACATCAATACAGTATGGATGGATTTGTGGACAACATCTTATCCAACGATAACATAATATTAAAAGTTTGGGGTCTGAAAGGCAAAATGCCGAATAAATAATGGACCTTTATATGAAAAAGGTTGAAAAAAACCACTGCTTTAGCAGGCAACCATTCTTCTTTCGCCACTCTCTCTATCATCTGTGTTCATTACAACCTCATCAATACCAATAACAATCACACAAAGGATGTGTCTTGGGGGGATACACCAATTAGAACACAACCCCACGTGAGACAAAAGTCTGTGTCTCAGACGGCCATATTGGCTGGTGAATCTGCCTCAAGTGTTTATTTGGCCTGCTTCAACCAGCTGGACGTACGAACGCACAGAAAGGATACGTTGACTCCACCCCGCAGGGGGGCCGTGGTGGCGCCGCTATAAGAGACATGGAACTCTTTTACCACAATGCAGCACGTCCAATCAAAGACCCCCCCCCCCTCTCCCTTCCCCAAAACCCCTTTTGTGGTGGCAGTGAGTGGGTCTGGTTGTGGGGGTGGTCCTTTCACTGCTGTCCTGTCTGTTTGCCTGTCTTCTGTTTGTCTGTCTGTCCGACCAGGCCACACTTCACAGATAATTAGTGGTCAGATCCGCTGGCCCCTAATCAGCAGGACATGTTAAAACTGCCCTAATCAGCCCTAATCCTGTCTTTGTATCAATGCTGACCCCCCCACCTCCTCAACCCCATCTACTCAGTTGGTCAGTATTGATTAGGCAGCATTTCGGTGGTCAATAATACACCTGCAGTCTATATGGAACACAGATCCAGAATAACATCACACGCTGCCATGCTGGTGCATTTCAGTTGTGTGATGTGTCTTAAAACTGACAAACCACCTAGGATTTATAAGCAATTTATTTGCGTATTTCTTTAATTTGTAAGGAATTCGATTTTTAACTAGCCTTTTTTAACTAACCATATACAGTAGGCTATGTGTAATCCTATGTCCACATGCAAAGGGAAGGACCCCTTTAAATAGCTACTAGTGTTCTAAAACCAAATATTTGTCGTGCCAAGATGAGAGTGAGGAATATGGTTCTAAAGATAAATGGAAAATAGTGTCGATTATTTATATGACAATATCCCGAGTGAATGATGCTAACCCTATACCCAAAATCTATTATGTTGTGATTACATGAACCAGTGAGTTAGTACAGTTGGGGTGGCATAGCTCAGGGGTAGAGAAACCGTTATTAGAGCACGAAGGGTTCCCGAAGGGTTACCAGTTCAAATCCGGGCTCCCCCTGAGTTAATGTCAAAGAGTCCTTGAGCAAGACTCTGAACCCCTAGTTGCTCCCGGTGAGTAGGTTGGTGCCTTGCATGGTTTCCTCCGCCACCGGTGTATGAATGTGTGCGTGAATGGGTGAATGTAATGCACAATCTATGTAAAGCGCTTTGGATAAAAGCGCTATATAAATGCACCATTTACCATTTACAGTTGTATCACAGCCTTGAATGGCTGTGAAAGATTGTATGACTTAAAAGAGAGAAATCTAGCTGACAAACAAATGGGTAACATGTCCTTGGTTCGAACTTCCTTTGGTCCAACCACCTAAACCTAACCTTAACCCTAACCTGAATGAATGAATGATAACCTGGTGAGTAGCTAAACTGACGATGCTGTTGAATGCTAACCTGGTGAGTAGCTAACCTGCCGACGCTGGTGAATGCTAACCTGGTGAATTTTAACCTGTTCGGACCAACGGGAGTTCGAACCATGGGGCAGTCCCCAACAAATGTCATGTGTCTGAGCCAAATGTGCTGTGCAGCTATGCCATTCTCCAGTCAACATCTCCTCTCCATCTCCTCCACCAATGATAGGCAATCAATGCTAATCTGCTCCACCTGTGTCTAAATGATGGACAGACTACTTAGAAAAATGAGGTGGTCAGCATCGACAGTATATGGCTGAATTTTAAAACAAGTGCCGAGCTGCAGAGAATGGATTAGGCGTAATTACCATACCTTTCTGCACTATAAGGCCATAAATTAAAATCTCCAACAACTTCTCAAGTGACAACTCATCTAATCAGGAGAACAATCACGGAGGGGGCCTTGCTGTTTACTGATTGCTCTAATCAGAAATGGCTTCTTCAAAAACGCAGCTAATTGGCCAGTTTACTCACGGAACAGGGAGGCAGGCGTGGAGGGGCTTCCGTCGTGATTTGAGGGACCCAAATATCCCCCCATTTGCATTGAGTGCCACCAGAATGCACTTGACTCCCACAAGTTATCAGCAAACCAGACAATTATTCATCAGGCACAAATTGGAACATCAAAGTCAAATCACAGATTTACCGCTAGCAAAGACCCCAATGGAAAGGTAGCCTTTGATTGACCGCGATGCCCTTCGTCTGTGTTGCTGTCCTTACACAACACAACGCCCCAGACTGGGTGCCAACCTCTGACTGGGTGACAACATGTTGTACCTTTCACCTTTCAGACCGGGTGCCAACCTCTGACTGGGTGACAACATGTTGTACCTTTCACCTTTCAGACTGGGTGCCAACCTCTGACTGGGTGACAACATGTTGTACCTTTCACCTTTCAGACTGGGTGCCAACCTCTGACTGGGTGACAACATGTTGTACCTTTCACCTTTCAGACTGGGTGCCAACCTCTGCCTGGGTGACAACATGTTGTACCTTTCACCTTTCAGACTGGGTGCCAACCTCTGACTGGGTGACAACATGTTGTACCTTTCACCTTTCAGACTGGGTGCCAACCTCTGACTGGGGGACAACATGTTGTACCTTTCACCTTTCAGACCGGGTGCCAACCTCTGACTGGGGGACAACATGTTGTACCTTTCACCTTTCAGACTGGGTGCCAACCTCTGACTGGGTGACAACATGTTGTACCTTTCACCTTTCAGACCGGGTGCCAACCTCTGACTGGGGGACAACATGTTGTACCTTTCACCCTCCAGACTGGGTGCCAACCTCTGACTGGGGGACAACATGTTGTACCTTTCACCCTCCAGACCGGGTGCCAACCTCTGACTGGGGGACAACATGTTGTACCTTTCACCTTTCAGACTGGGTGCCAACCTCTGACTGGGGGACAACATGTTGTACCTTTCACCCTCCAGACTGGGTGCCAACCTCTGACTGGGTGACAACATGTTGTACCTTTCACCTTTCAGACTGGGTGCCAACCTCTGACTGGGTGACAACATGTTGTACCTTTCACCTTTCAGACTGGGTGCCAACCTCTGACTGGGTGACAACATGTTGTACCTTTCACCTTTCAGACTGGGTGCCAACCTCTGACTGGGTGACAACATGTTGTACCTTTCACCTTTCAGACTGGGTGCCAACCTCTGACTGGGGGACAACATGTTGTACCTTTCACCTTTCAGACTGGGTGCCAACCTCTGACTGGGTGACAACATGTTGTACCTTTCACCTTTCAGACTGGGTGCCAACCTCTGACTGGGTGACAACATGTTGTACCTTTCACCTTTCAGACTGGGTGCCAACCTCTGCCTGGGTGACAACATGTTGTACCTTTCACCTTTCAGACTGGGTGCCAACCTCTGACTGGGTGACAACATGTTGTACCTTTCACCTTTCAGACTGGGTGCCAACCTCTGACTGGGGGACAACATGTTGTACCTTTCACCTTTCAGACCGGGTGCCAACCTCTGACTGGGGGACAACATGTTGTACCTTTCACCTTTCAGACTGGGTGCCAACCTCTGACTGGGTGACAACATGTTGTACCTTTCACCTTTCAGACTGGGTGCCAACCTCTGACTGGGTGACAACATGTTGTACCTTTCACCTTTCAGACCGGGTGCCAACCTCTGACTGGGGGACAACATGTTGTACCTTTCACCCTCCAGACTGGGTGCCAACCTCTGACTGGGGGACAACATGTTGTACCTTTCACCCTCCAGACCGGGTGCCAACCTCTGACTGGGGGACAACATGTTGTACCTTTCACCCTCCAGACCGGGTGCCAACCTCTGACTGGGGGACAACATGTTGTACCTTTCACCTTTCAGACTGGGTGCCAACCTCTGACTGGGGGACAACATGTTGTACCTTTCACCCTCCAGACTGGGTGCCAACCTCTGACTGGGTGACAACATGTTGTACCTTTCACCTTTCAGACTGGGTGCCAACCTCTGACTGGGTGACAACATGTTGTACCTTTCACCTTTCAGACTGGGTGCCAACCTCTGACTGGGTGACAACATGTTGTACCTTTCACCTTTCAGACTGGGTGCCAACCTCTGACTGGGTGACAACATGTTGTACCTTTCACCTTTCAGACTGGGTGCCAACCTCTGACTGGGTGACAACATGTTGTACCTTTCACCTTTCAGACTGGGTGCCAACCTCTGACTGGGTGACAACATGTTGTACCTTTCACCTTTCAGACTGGGTGCCAACCTCTGACTGGGGGACAACATGTTGTACCTTTCACCCTCCAGACTGGGTGCCAACCTCTGACTGGGTGACAACATGTTGTACCTTTCACCTTTCAGACTGGGTGCCAACCTCTGACTGGGTGACAACATGTTGTACCTTTCACCTTTCAGACTGGGTGCCAACCTCTGACTGGGTGACAACATGTTGTACCTTTCACCTTTCAGACTGGGTGCCAACCTCTGACTGGGTGACAACATGTTGTACCTTTCACCTTTCAGACTGGGTGCCAACCTCTGACTGGGGGACAACATGTTGTACCTTTCACCTTTCAGACTGGGTGCCAACCTCTGACTGGGTGACAACATGTTGTACCTTTCACCTTTCAGACTGGGTGCCAACCTCTGACTGGGTGACAACATGTTGTACCTTTCACCTTTCAGACTGGGTGCCAACCTCTGACTGGGTGACAACATGTTGTACCTTTCACCTTTCAGACTGGGTGCCAACCTCTGACTGGGTGACAACATGTTGTACCTTTCACCTTTCAGACTGGGTGCCAACCTCTGACTGGGTGACAACATGTTGTACCTTTCACCTTTCAGACTGGGTGCCAACCTCTGACTGGGTGACAACATGTTGTACCTTTCACCTTTCAGACTGGGTGCCAACCTCTGACTGGGTGACAACATGTTGTACCTTTCACCTTTCAGACTGGGTGCCAACCTCTGACTGGGTGACAACATGTTGTACCTTTCACCTTTCAGACTGGGTGCCAACCTCCTACTGGGTGACAACATGTTGTACCTTTCACCTTTCAGACTGGGTGCCAACCTCTGACTGGGTGACAACATGTTGTACCTTTCACCTTTCAGACTGGGTGCCAACCTCTGACTGGGTGACAACATGTTGTACCTTTCACCTTTCAGACTGGGTGCCAACCTCTGACTGGGTGACAACATGTTGTACCTTTCACCTTTCAGACTGGGTGCCAACCTCTGACTGGGTGACAACATGTTGTACCTTTCACCTTTCAGACTGGGTGCCAACCTCTGACTGGGTGACAACATGTTGTACCTTTCACCTTTCAGACTGGGTGCCAACCTCTGACTGGGTGACAACATGTTGTACCTTTCACCTTTCAGACTGGGTGCCAACCTCTGACTGGGTGACAACATGTTGTACCTTTCACCTTTCAGACTGGGTGCCAACCTCTGACTGGGTGACAACATGTTGTACCTTTCACCTTTCAGACTGGGTGCCAACCTCTGACTGGGTGACAACATGTTGTACCTTTCACCTTTCAGACTGGGTGCCAACCTCTGACTGGGTGACAACATGTTGTACCTTTCACCTTTCAGACTGGGTGCCAACCTCTGACTGGGTGACAACATGTTGTACCTTTCACCTTTCAGACTGGGTGCCAACCTCTGACTGGGTGACAACATGTTGTACCTTTCACCTTTCAGACTGGGTGCCAACCTCTGACTGGGTGACAACATGTTGTACCTTTCACCTTTCAGACTGGGTGCCAACCTCTGACTGGGTGACAACATGTTGTACCTTTCACCTTTCAGACTGGGTGCCAACCTCTGACTGGGTGACAACATGTTGTACCTTTCACCTTTCAGACTGGGTGCCAACCTCTGACTGGGTGACAACATGTTGTACCTTTCACCTTTCAGACTGGGTGCCAACCTCCTACTGGGTGACAACATGTTGTACCTTTCACCTTTCAGACTGGGTGCCAACCTCTGACTGGGTGACAACATGTTGTACCTTTCACCTTTCAGACTGGGTGCCAACCTCTGACTGGGTGACAACATGTTGTACCTTTCACCTTTCAGACTGGGTGCCAACCTCTGACTGGGTGACAACATGTTGTACCTTTCACCTTTCAGACGGGGTGCCAACCTCTGACTGGGTGACAACATGTTGTACCTTTCACCTTTCAGACCGGGTGCCAACCTCTGACTGGGTGACAACATGTTGTACCTTTCACCTTTCAGACTGGGTGCCAACCTCTGACTGGGTGACAACATGTTGTACCTTTCACCTTTCAGACTGGGTGCCAACCTCTGACTGGGTGACAACATGTTGTACCTTTCACCTTTCAGACTGGGTGCCAACCTCCTACTGGGTGACAACATGTTGTACCTTTCACCTTTCAGACTGGGTGCCAACCTCTGACTGGGTGACAACATGTTGTACCTTTCACCTTTCAGACTGGGTGCCAACCTCTGACTGGGTGACAACATGTTGTACCTTTCACCTTTCAGACTGGGTGCCAACCTCTGACTGGGTGACAACATGTTGTACCTTTCACCTTTCAGACGGGGTGCCAACCTCTGACTGGGTGACAACATGTTGTACCTTTCACCTTTCAGACTGGGTGCCAACCTCTGACTGGGTGACAACATGTTGTACCTTTCACCTTTCAGACTGGGTGCCAACCTCCTACTGGGTGACAACATGTTGTACCTTTCACCTTTCAGACTGGGTGCCAACCTCCGACTGGGTGACAACATGTTGTACCTTTCACCTTTCAGACGGGGTGCCAACCTCCTACTGGGTGACAACATGTTGTACCTTTCACCTTTCAGACTGGGTGCCAACCTCTGACTGGGTGACAACATGTTGTACCTTTCACCTTTCAGACTGGGTGCCAACCTCTGACTGGGTGACAACATGTTGTACCTTTCACCTTTCAGACTGGGTGCCAACCTCTGACTGGGTGACAACATGTTGTACCTTTCACCTTTCAGACTGGGTGCCAACCTCCTACTGGGTGACAACATGTTGTACCTTTCACCTTTCAGACTGGGTGCCAACCTCTGACTGGGTGACAACATGTTGTACCTTTCACCTTTCAGACGGGGTGCCAACCTCCTACTGGGTGACAACATGTTGTACCTTTCACCTTTCAGACTGGGTGCCAACCTCTGACTGGGTGACAACATGTTGTACCTTTCACCTTTCAGACTGGGTGCCAACCTCTGACTGGGTGACAACATGTTGTACCTTTCACCTTTCAGACTGGGTGCCAACCTCTGACTGGGTGACAACATGTTGTACCTTTCACCTTTCAGACTGGGTGCCAACCTCTGACTGGGGGACAACATGTTGTACCTTTCACCCTCCAGACTGGGTGCCAACCTCTGACTGGGTGACAACATGTTGTACCTTTCACCTTTCAGACTGGGTGCCAACCTCTGACTGGGTGACAACATGTTGTACCTTTCACCTTTCAGACTGGGTGCCAACCTCTGACTGGGTGACAACATGTTGTACCTTTCACCTTTCAGACTGGGTGCCAACCTCTGCCTGGGTGACAACATGTTGTACCTTTCACCTTTCAGACTGGGTGCCAACCTCTGACTGGGTGACAACCAGGGGCGTCACACCAAATTCTGGGCCCTGGGTACAAGGATTCACTGCGGGCCCCCCATGAATTTCCTCGAATGAATGAATATGAATGAATATTGAAAAATAGCAGATATACAAGCTCACAGTGCGGCACCGAGTGCCGCGCTGTGAGCTTGTAGATCTGCTATTTTTGAAAATCGTGAAAATGTTTGCCAAGAAACCTATGTTTCCATGTCAGTGATGCTCAAACTTTTTCATGTGAAGGACCCCCCCATCTCAAAATATTTAGTTCCAGGGACCCCCCAGAAGCAAAATTTTAGTTACAAATGTTCACTTAAAAAATACATATATTCAAAGATTCAAAAATAGCAGATCTACAAGCTCGCAGCGCGGCACTCGGTGCCGCGCTGTGAGCTTGTATATCTGCTATTTTTCAATAGCTAAAGTTACTAGGGCCCCTCCACCAATTGGGCCCTGGTAACTCAGTCCCACTTTCCTACCCCTTGTGACGCCCCTGGTGCCAACCTCTGACTGGGGGACAACACGTTGTACCTTTCACCGGTGCCATGTCATAGTTCCGACCTCCCATTTTTCCGACCTCCCATTATTCCGACCCGACCACCTAAACCTAACCTTAAAGGAGTAGTTCACCCCCAAAATGACCTTTTGGATGACTTCATGGAGACTTGAGTTCAATTATATATTTTTTTAGTTTTTGTTGCATTCCTAAGACCATAATTTGATTATAATGAATGTACCCCCATTGATTCCGGATGGAGACCCACATGCATTTGGGTCTCCATCCGGAATCAATGGGCCTACAAAGAGGCTCCTCAAATTATTGGGTTATTAGGAATGCGATACAAACGAACAAAAAGTATTATTGAACTTAAGTCTCCATGGGGTGAGTAATCAGTAGAACAAAAAGTCATTTTGAGGGTGAAGTACTCCTTTAACCCTAACCCTAACCTCAGTAAAACTAACGCTGGTGAAATGCTAACCTGGTGAAGTGCTAACCTGCCGACGCTGGTGAATGCTAACCTGCCGATGCTGGTGAGTGCTAACCTGGTGAACATTGTACTGTTTAATATAATTGATCAAACCGATGTATAGTTACATAAATGTACTGCCCTAACAGTGACTGTTAACCTGGTCGGACTATTGAGAGGTCAGACTTATGATCAGTCCCCCTGCAGGAAGCATGGGGGTCACATGGCCTCACGTGGGCCGCAAACCTGTATTTGGTCCACGAGGCCACAGGGGAAAAAAGCCTGAAATATGGCAATAATAAATGAATAAATTCAGAACAGTGGTCACCTATACACAGCTTAAGAAAGGTTTAAACATAAAAAGACTGTGTCATGTCATGTTTCAACATACAGTACGCTGTCAAATCCTCAGTGAATAATTTAACTCTGAGTGTAGGCTAATGGAACCAAATGGACTCTTACATTGCTACACGGAGCTGGATATTTCATATATCCCGCCCGGTTTTTCAGATATCCACATAGAAAAATATCTAGGTCCACACGACAAAGATATCTAGGTCTAACAAGCACACACACAGTAAAGTCTTCAGAGATATCCGGGTTCCCTGTCTACACGGACCCAGTGAATCGGATAATTTTCAATCTCTCACTTATTTATCCAGATTCAAAAATATCCAGTTTCACGGCCGAAATATCCAGCTTCGTGTGGCTGCAAGCCCCAACAGCACCAAAAAATTTCTAGATTCAGAAATATCCAGCTTCATGTAGCCGGCACCTTAGAAGTGCTGCTTAACTCCCTAAAAGCATGGGTTGCAGACTTACAAAGAAAAAAATGTGTTGCCTTTGATGAAAAAATATAAGGATTCATTTTTGAGCAAGGTAACAGATATGACCAACGCGTAGGTCGATACACATTGGTCATATTTGTTGGCATGCTCAAAAAATAAATCCATATATTCTTTCATCAAAGACGGAGTGCCTTGGATTTATTTTTTTTCACACACACACACACACACACACACACACACGGGGGGGGGGGGGGGGAACCACCGCTCAGTTCACACAGGTGTGATTTTTTTCTTTGTAAGTGTGCAACCCACGCCTTTAGGGAGTTAAGCACCGCAGCACTTCTTTGAAAAGCCTTTTTGAGTGGTGCTCCGGGAACAGCAGTTATAGCTCCAACATCTGGGAGAAAAAATCCATATCTCAAAATATTAGAATACCAGGCAGCAATACAATGCAATGCTGGTTTTGCTCCGCACTGTGTTTTATCAAGTTCAGAGTCGACACAGCCCTTACTGGATTTTAGAGCACTTTGTGCTTTCATAGGTTGACAAGCTTTTTGGAGATGATGATTTCCTTTAGTCAGAAGCACTTGGCACCTGCCCACAGAGCCAAAACTACTAGTAACTGTTACTGGCCTGACCTGAACCTCACAGAGAACCTGTGTTGTGTTGTCAAGAGGAACCGTGTTATACAAAATGTAATGCCTCAAGGAGCATCGCGAGGTTGTCACTCAAAGCGACGCCAGCCAATCACAGTGTGTCTTTTCCGTGTCTAGGCAGAATGTGGCTTTCTTTCGCTATTATGCACTTTGCCACCTTGCATTGTCGGGTGGAAACCTCATATGTCCAAAACTGTTTTTGGCAAAAGTAGCAGATCTACAAGCTCAAAACGCATTGCAAGCTTGTAGATCTGCTACTTTTGATACTTTGGTGTGACGCTGCAGTTTGATCAAGTAGTAGGGCATTCATTTACAAAAAAACACAAAAAGTTAAAATATGGAGAGAAGATGTTCAAATCTCCTCCTGAGAACATACATTAAACATACATTTAAGTTTAAGTTTTAATCATTTTGATATGCATTTTTTATCTTTTATCTCTCTGTATTTTCTTCTCACATTTTACTCTTTTAGCCTACAACAATGTATAAATCATAAATCCCTTAAGGCTTCAGATGTGTGTGTGTGTGTGTGTGTGTGTGTGTGTGTGTGTGTGTGTGTGTGTGTGTGTGTGTGTGTGTGTGTGTGTGTGTGTGTGTGTGTGTGTGTGACTGTGTGTGCGTGCGTGCGTGTGTAAAATAAAATAAAATAGTCACGTGACCCCGTCTGCCTTTATTTGCAGGTACTGGAGGGGGCGTGGCCGAGGGTCATTAGCAAAGTGGTGTACACCTGGTCTCATCAGACAGAAACACTGGCAACACTGAACACACTACAGAGCCTGTGTTCCTCTTGGAGCCAGGTTGTTGGTTCTCCTCTCTGATGGTGAAAGAAATGATTGGTTTGGGTCAAGGATTACCCAAAGAACGACCAGGTGCATTGCAAGCGCTTCAGCTATGATTAGGATGCACAAACAAAATAAATTAAAACCACATGGCAGGCACAAAAAAAACTGTTGGACAAAGTTGTCTGACATGAATTCAGAATGTGTGAGAATGTTTGTTTGGCTCAGCAACACATTAATGCTCTACTGTTGGACATTGCTAAAGGTCAAACGACGGCCAGAATCGTCTTACAAGTGATATTCGATCAAGGACACTGTTAAGAGGCCATGATAGAGATGGGGTGCTATGGAACCTCCTGGATGAGTGGACTGCAGACATAATCATCGCCACGTTTTGGAGTCTTCAAATAAGGTAAGACATGTATGATTGATTATTCATTGTTATTTATTGCTGCCAGTGCTGCTGCTGTGCAGAGCTGGCTGCAAAAAAGAAAACGTTCTATGGACATTCTTTCTTTTCACATGGCATTTTCCTGCTTGACTGCACTCACACGCACCTTTCCACTCCTGGCTCCTGAAAACACACTGCTGATAAATACTGACTACACATGTCATTGCTCTTCCTTAATACATATGTTGTTAGTGGACTTGGGGCTCCTGTTCAAATTCGATTACTTTGAGGCTGTCTTACAGATGAAGGTGGTCCTCTGGTGGCTTGGCTTTTGTGGAGTTTCCCTGGATAGGTATAGAGTAGCAATGGTCCGTTGGGGCCTAATCAGGGTTGTCAACATTGGACTGTCAGAATCCAGAAGATACATTTTTTGGGGGGAGCGCGGAACTCCCCAACCGGGGTCTGGGGGGTCCTCTCCCCAAAACGTATTAATAGATATATTTTCCTGTGTTCTGTTGAATTTTGTGCATGTTTGATACATTTATCAGGCTTACTTTACTAGCATGTGTACAATTTCAGCCTAAAATGCCAAATGTAGGTGTACAGATCTGATGACAGAAGCAAAGTAAGACATCTTTAATAATGACGTCTCATCTGTAAGTCATTACTTAAGTGAATATCTATATGATCTTGCATACATTGCCCCCACCCCTAAAGCGGGGGTCTGGGGGTCCTCCCCCAGAACATTTTAACATAGTAGTTTAATCTCCTGTGTTCTGGTGAATTTTGTGCATGTTTGATACTTTAATCAGGCTTGCTTTACTAGCATGGGTACAATTTCAGCCTTAAAATGCCAAATGTAGGTGTACAGATTTGATGACTGAAGCAAAGGACATCTTTAATAATGACTTCTCATCTTTAGGTCATTACTTAAGTGAATATCTATGATCTTTCTTGCATGCATTGCCCCCACCCCTAAAGCGGGGGGTCTGGGGGTCCTCCCCCAGAAAAATGTTAACATAGTAGATGTCATTTCCTGTGTTCTGGTGAATTTTGGGAGTTTAATACAAAATCCAGGAGCAATCCTGAATCCAGGAGATTTGCCAATCCAGGAGATTCCCAGGAGATGAGGTCAAAATCCAGGAGACTCCTGGGAAATCCAGGAGCATTGACAAGCCTGGGCCTAATGGTTGATTTGTTTTAGTTTCTTTCTCCACCATGAAGCAGAAATGTGTGTTAGTGAGGGGATTAAGGGGAGCAAATGCTAATTTCGTGCAATTTTGACTTAAAGCGTGAAATTTTGCACAGATGTAGCCCAGGGCTTGCTCTAATGATTTAGCTAGGGCGCCCAAGTCTGCGACCTTCGGGGTCGCCACAGCGGCCAAATCAAGTTGGGCTCCCATTGACTTTCTATACAGGAGGAAAATACCCAGAATGTGTGTGAGAGAGAGAGAGAGAGAGAGAGAGAGAGAGAGAGAGAGAGAGAGAGAGAGAGAGAGAGAGAGAGAGAGAGAGAGAGAGAGAGAGAGAGAGAGACAGAGAGTGAGAGAGTGAGAGAGAGAGAAGTGAGTGGTGCCTTTGGCATTTCATTTCATTAAGCTACCTGTTGAAGCACTAAAGATGCGGTTCCAATTTTGGACATCAGCGGTTTGCGCGACTTTTCTTTACAGCATTAAAAAAAATAATCCATTTTAAACAACTAGCACAGAAGCTTGCGCGGCTTCAAATGTAAGCGTCGTGGGACATTTCACGCCACAATTACAACTACAAAGCCCTCTTTATTTACCCTACAGTATGAGGTGCAGTTATAGCAAGGAGTAGCAGCAAGCCAGTGGCGGCGAGGACCTTGGACTCTGGTTATGGTGGAGAGTGTGTTTGTGTCTCTCTAACATATACCATAGCACACAGTAGCGATTTTTTATTGAGCTATATGTCCATTAATGTTAAGCTGCTCAACGGTAGCTGCGTATGTGTGCGTGTGTGTGTGTGTGTGCGTGTGTGTGTGTGTGTGTGTGTAGTGCAGAGCCAAACAAAAGTGACCACTGGTCAGTGCAAAAAGAAGCATGAGAAGTGATACAGCAAAAGCGCCACATAAAACCGTTCCTGGGGGAGTCCTCAGAGAGATGTTGATGTTAATTTCCTGGTGTTGGACTGAGCGAGTTGGTGCCTCATCAGAGGAGAGGAAGGTGCAGGGTGGCTACTGAGGTCTCTTCTCCTGCTAGAGGTCGACCCAGCAGCTACTTGTTGAACACAAACAGGTACTCCATCTCTGTCAAACCGCTTGAAAAAAATAATAACGTCGAACAAGTTTATGGTTTATGGCAACCACACTAATAATTCTATAGTGTTCTCTTGGACATAAACTACTCTCTAGCGCCTCCCGGAGTGTGTTTCAAATTATGACATCTCCCCGTAACCAAATAACACCATTAGCAAAATGCGGAACATACATTTATTAATATGAAAATTAACCATTAAGCCGATAAGCATACCAGTATTCGGATATTTTTTGAAAGCGGCCAGCTGTTGACATCCCTACTTCCCTAGTAACAAAACCAATGTTTGTGTGTATGTCTTTACTGAGCGATGGATTACATTAAGGTAAAACACGTATTTATTTGTCCATAGAATGTGTCGATGGGAATCATACTGTAGTCTGTAGCCTATCTGTACTGTGCTAGTGTAGTAGCGAACGCATTTCTGTCAAAGCAGAGGACTAATGAATGCTTGGCCTTCTGTTACTCAAGCACAGAGTGCAAGGCTTTTGAACAGAGAACTGAAAAGCCTACAGCGCTGCTGTGTTCACGTCGACGTTTGCATACAAAGAAGAGACACTTTATTGTCCTGTGCTTGATTGGTTCTGTAGCGGGGGAAAACAAATTTTCGCTTGATTCTGCATTCACAGGTTGGCACAAAAGATGTGCTTCAAAGCCAAACACGCTCATTCAGCTCCGCCAGACAACAGGCCAACGCGTCTTTGAATCTCATATTACTGCTTGACAAAGGAAAACCAATGGGAGACTCAGTCTATACGTTCTCAGTGATGGAGGAAGTACTAATATTTTCTTTTACTTAAGTAAAAATATCAATACTGACATTTAGAAATACTCTGTTACAAATAAGAGAATGCTGAGCTAGTCGAGTCATCACTGTGATGTCAGAACAGGTCAGCTATATCCATTGACCAGCTCCATATATGGAGATCTAGGTGATGATCCAGTCATCTCCATGTCCAGGGTTTGATGAGGTCAGTGGCGTGAACTTCATATATGGAGATCCAGGTGATGATAGTCAGCAGTCTTGATTTGCAAATGAATTCTGTCTTGGCCATATATGGAGTGCACATATTTGCCAAATATGGGCATTCCCAGATGTGCGCTTAATATTGATGACATCGGGACAGGGGTCTCCATATATGGGCATAAAAGGGACACTGATGGAATTAATGGGCAATTGTGACTCGTGTCACGTCAACCACACTGGGTTAGACTGACACGATATGTCCATATATGGGCATTCCCAGAAATGGGCTTAATATTGATGGGCATAAAAAGGATTATATTAGCGTGGTTGGCCTAACAGGGCATCATCTGGGAATCAGATGTAGGGGCCAGCTCCATATATGGAGATCTAAGTGATGATCCAGTCACCTCCGTGTATGGATATCCAGGGTTTGATGAGGTCAGTGAGGTCGTGATCTTTATATATGGAGATCCAGGTGATGATAATCAGCAGTCTTGATTTGCAAATGAATTCTGTCTTGGCCATATGGAGCGTCCATATACGGGCATTTCCAAATATGGGCTTAATATAGATGACATCAGGGATCTCCATATATGATTGCCACAACCGTCTGTCTTGGTCTATAGAACGTTTTCCTGAGCGCTTCTGTGTAGATGCAAACGCTGTGATTGGCCAGACACTATGATTGGCCAGTAGTCACATGACTGGCAGCATGGTCACCGACAATCCCGGAATTCCAGACCACAGTTGTGGCACGTTGCCCCAGTGAACAGTAGCGGTGAATGAGGCATCTAGCTTTTTATATCTGTGGCGTTACCCACTAACTGACTCACTGACGTACGGACAGGATCTGCCGGGATTCATAGTAAACTGCAACCTACGGTCCCAATCATTTTACCAATGAATATTTTGAAAATAGCAGATCTACAAGCTCACAATGCTTTACATCGTGATGCGTTGTGAGCTTGTAGATCGGCTATTATCGAATACTTAGCCAAAGTTTAAATAGGGCTGAAGTAAGTGGTTAATGTATGTTTTGTAATAAATAAAAATCTACAAAGTAACTGAAGTTTTCAAATAACTGTAGTACAGAATATTTTCCTCTTAGATGTAGCGGAAGTAAAAGTATTGAAAATGAAGTACATTACTTGAGTAAACGTGCCTAGTTACTTTACAGCACTGTCATATTACTGTCACGTTGCTTTCCAAAAAGAAACAAATTGGAGACTATACTGTATTCTTCTGTTTAACGCAGGGTCTGTGCTCTATTTGACATAAATCCAGTGTTGTTTTTGACAGCAAATTTTGATTTAGTTTTAGTCATATTCTTTTGAATAAAATGTAATTTAGTTTTAGTCATAATTTAGTCACCTGAAAAGTATTAGTTTTAGTCTAATTTTAGTCGACTAAATATCACAAGATTTTAGGCGACTAAATTTACAGTTGATTTAGTCGACTAAAATGTATTTTAGCAGGCCTTGATGGCATCATAATGACTGATTATACACTTGGTTGTGTGTTGAAAATAGCAGATCTAGAAGCTCACAATGCGTTGCAGCGCGACGCGTTGTGAAAAAATAAAAACATAAAATGACTCTCTTCTCCACTAGTCCCTCCCTAACGTTTTAGTTTTTATTTTGTTGACGAAATTGTCAATATATTTAGTTTTAGTCACCACAGCTTAGTTTTTGTTTAGTTTTTATTTCGTTTTCGTCAGTGAAAAAAACGCAGTCGACAAACATCTTTCGTCATAGTTTTAGTCGACGGAATCAACACTGCATAAATCTTGGCCATGGTAGTAGACTATATGTATTATCAGAGAGATAAAATAGAAATAAATGGATAGACCTTTTAGTATCATGTTCAGGTTCACAATGCTTGACCCATGAACATGCAAAGCCGAGTTCTCTCATTGAATAGCGTTTCCTTTTCAGATAAATATCCACAAGTGTCACTTTTCTCCCTTTCGATTGTTCTTTTTTCTTTTTACTCCTGCATATTGTGGTTGTCGTCGTCGCTCTACTTGTCCTAAGATGCGAGGTAATGGGTCCGTCTAGAGTGGCTCAGTCATGGACAAACAGATCCGGTTGAATTGCCTCTCTCTGATGGTGCAGTGATGTCAGCTACCAATGGAAACAGGCCAGCGTCGGGTCTGTGTGTGCATTGTGTAACAAGATATTGATAGCACTCATGTTGTGATGCTGGGAGGGGACGGATTCATAGGGCTAATTGTCAAAATACCTCTTTCCGCCTCGAGCGCCGTTATACTTGAGTGCTCTCGTTTGGCCTCTTCTGCTCTGATGATACAATAAACTCAAAACAAGTTTGTGGCCTCAGGAGTGATGACGCCTCTCGTGTGTGTGCGTACCTCCTACCTTGACTGCGGCGTGAAAGCTGAGGGGATCCATAAAGCCCTCGGCGGCGCTGGCAGTAGTAGCTCATTGTGCATTTTCTTTTTATTCCACCTCGCCGCCGTCTCAGGTTGGTGTCTGTCTGTGTCTGGTGTCCGTGAAGTTGAGATTAGCCACGCGAAAGCCAAAGCCTGTGGCTGACAGGCAAAGGAACAGTCTACTCTAGATGGACAGCATTTTGTTTTTATTGTTGTGACACGTAACTAGGGATGGGATGATATGAAAATGTAATATCACGATTATCGTGACAAAAGAAATTGTGATTTACGATATTATCGCGATAATCAAAATCCTTTATCCTGGGGGCGGAACATTTGCCAAAAATATAGCAGATCACGCTGTGACGCGTTGTGAGCTTGTAGATTGGCTATTTTTTGGCAAAGACATTTGATAGAGTTAAAAAAAAGACTGTACCAAGTACGTATATTATAAGTACCTTTTGCAGTTCTTGCAGTTCTGCTACTTTTAATACTTTTGTGTGACGCCGTAGTATGATCAAGTTTAGGCCACTCATTTACATTACGAAAAAAAAAAAAAAAAAAAAAAAAAGAGGTTTATGCCCATCAACAATGATATACTTTACCATACGACAAATAGAGAAAAATATAGCTGATCTACAAGCAGTCCCTATTTGATGTGAAATGATACGTGTTGTGAGCTATAAAGACACACATGCCCAAAATAGGTAAACGCCAGATTGAATGCCAGGCGCCGTCTGATGTCATCATCCAGCAGTGCTATAGTTGGGGTAACCTTGCCTCACCAGGCTTTCTGGGGGAAAGCCTGGTGTTCGTTTACAACGGGCCGTTGATCCGTTTTAGGCTGAAAGCACAAGCAGAATAAGTGGCGTCGCTTTGTTTTATTTCCCCCCGTTTGTTTCCCCAATCCATATGCTCGAGTAGCCTAGTGTAGTCTTGCCATTCGCTACTAGTTGGACTAAAAGATGGATATACCAAAACATATTTTCCAAAAGCAAAACTACGCCGCATCACGGTGTTTATTAGGTAGGCCCTAAAGGTATGTCCTTGAGTGTAGGGGAATATTTTGGGTTAAAACTGAATCTGGTTTGATAGTTCCGGCCAAAGTGTAGTCTGTTTAGGACAACATGGCATCAATTGGTTTCCGCTCCCAACCGGATCAAACCCCGAAAAGTGAAGGGACCCTATGATTGGGGTGAGGACGCACGCACGCACGCACGCACGCACGCACGCACGCACACACGCACGCACGCACGCACGCACACACACACACAGTGTACCCACAAAGCTTAGCAGCCAGTGGCTCACCGCGTGGCAGCTGTTAGCAGTCATCGGCTCATAACCTCTGAACGTCGTCAGCGGTGTGGGTAAACGGCAGCGAGTCTGTCCATTTCAAGTTGAGGCCATTAGCATTTCTCCTCCGTGTTAATGGCTGACCCCCCTATCCCCCCGGCGAGGAGCAGAGCGAGCCCACCACTACGCTCCCAGACAGCAGACAGACCGTGTTAATAACTAGCGAGTCCAACCAAATCCCCCCCGCCGTGTCTCGGGCTAATCTGGTTTCATCACCTCTGCTTACATCTCTATTATCAAGGCATTTCATCCATCAACAAGGAATTACATTATTGTCACTTCTTGTGACCCCCAGCTGCACTGAGGCTTGACGCACGCAGGCCTTGTGTGTGAGTGCGTCCGTGTGAATGTGTGTGTGTGTGTCCCATAGGACAAGGAGAGAGTGTAGGGTGAAGATTTCTAAATGCACAAAAAGTAAATAAAGTTCAGGCCTCGACCTATTCCACAGGTCCAAACGCTGACTAGAAACCCCTCACTCCTCCCCCCAAAGAACAGTCCAGTCCAGGGGCGTCAATTGGGTATGGCAGGGGCATGCAGCAGGGGTATGCGCTATGCAGCTGCCATAAAAAAGTTACTTTTAAATATAAATCCATGAATGTCTCGTTGTCTATCTGTGCTGGTTATTATGTTGTTAAATTACAGTAAAATAACTACAAATGCAAAATTTACCAAAATGGTCACTTTAACAAGGTATTATAATTGTATTCTCCACACTTGTATTCTCCCCATCTTGACAGAATGGTATATTCCCAGGTTCCGCAGGTCAGCTGCACAGGTGCAATGCATTAGTGTTAATTGTGGCAAGTTTACTAACATGCCTCCCAGGTTCCGCAGGTCAGCTGCACAGGTGCAATGCATTAGTGTTAATTGTGGCAAGTTTACTAACATGCCAAGTTTAGCTGCACTTGAACAACTGTTCCAGGCTGCCATATCCTGCCCAAGAAACCGTAGAAATGGGGGGAAAAAACTAAATGTACTTCTTAAAATAAATGTGTCATGCCTGTTGCTAAGGTATGGCAACATGACTGGTGTCTTGCACGCGCGTGGTTGCCATACCTTAGGTTTTTCTGAACTGACGCCACTGGCCCACACAAATATAAAACCCTGCGGCAGTTGGCCGCGGCTAGCTCCCTAGGATCATTTAGCATTTTATTTGTGCATTCAGGGAAAGATGCAGAGCAGGAAATCTGTGGATGTGTGGCGAGCAGGCAGAGACACGTCTCTGGTGTCTGTGAGAGAGCGCACCATGAATAAATTTAGCCCCGTCCCCGGGAGATTGCCTTCAATCACGGAGCATAAGGTGTCAGTGCTACGGCCTGCGTGCACGGAGGCACAGAATTACCTTCCGCCAGATTGCTGAGCTCGGGTCTAATAGGACCAGAACGGCCTGAAGAGGATGGACCGGTAATTAGTCCAGACGAAGTTAGAATCCGCGGCGTGGTCTGGGCAAGGTTGGCGGCTGAAGTTCGGTCCCGTGATTTTTAGTATACAACGTTGTTAAAGATGGGGTGCCATGATTTCTCCCCCACCCTAAAACATGATTATAAGGTATTATGATTATACTAGGAGGAAGATTTTTTCCAAAAAAGTGTACAGAAAGAGATAAAATTTGGTTTTTATGTGGCCACACCCACCAGTTCGTTAAGTATGCCTGGTTGTCATGGTGGGTGGTGACCCAGCTGAAGTTAGCCACACCCACAGTGTTGGGTAAATGGTAAAAGGGGAGGGGATGATTATATGATGTCACTCTATTGGTGTTTTTGGATCGGCACTTTTGACCCACAAGGTGGCAGCCTCGAGGAAGAAACCCAAAATACAAAGGGAATACATAATTGCTCATAACAACCACACCAGGAAAAAAGTAAAAACTATGGCACCACCTCTTTAAGTTGAAAACATTTGCGACGAGATGATGCAGTTTTATACTCAATTTATGCTTTGTCGCACAACGGTGGGAAATGGACGATCTACAAGCTTAAAATGTGTCGCATCCACCAAAAATGGCTGATCTACTGTAGGACAAACAACGTGGAATGTTTACGATGCACGTAAATCGACTCGTAAATCGACTTTGAAATAAGCATTAAGGGCCGTACATACCTGGATCGTTTTATTTGTGCAATCAATTTGCCCTATATTTAAGCGTTGTTTGTGTCATGAATACACTCACACAGAAGGCGAATATTAGGCGCAGGTAATGCAATGTAATCTTTATCCGAAACAAGGTTGGGAAGAAAACGCAATAAAGCTGTATGAACGAGGTACCTATATGACTAGTTTGATGCTAAATATTCACAGATGCATTTAGGGATCATTGTGTAGCTTTAGAATATTGCGGAAAACAAATCGCTGTATGGGTTACCCCTTAAAGAAATTGAGCATCGAGACCACAATGCTTTATCCTTTTCTCCTTAAAGACATTTCTTCAGTGGCGTCAGTTCAGAAAAGGCTGAGGTATGGCAACATGACTGGTGTCTTGCACGTGCGCAAGACACCAGTCATGTTGCCATACCTTAGCAACAGGCCTGATACATTTATTTTAAGAAGTACATTTTATTTTTTCCCCCGTTTCTACGGTTTCTTGGGCTGGATATGGTAGCCTGGAACGGTTGTTCAAGTGCAGCTAAACTTGGCAAGTTAGTACACGTGCCACAATTAACAATAATGCATTGCACCTGTGCAGCTGACCTGCGGAACATGGGAATTTACCATTTTGTCAAGATGGGGAGAATACAAGTGAGGAGAATATAATTATAATACCTTCTTAAAGGGACCATTTTGTTAAATGTTGCATTTGTAGTTATTTCACTGTAATTTAACAACATAATAACCAGCACAGTTAGACAAAGAGACATTCATGGATTTATATTTAAAAGTAACTTTTATTTTCCCCCCTGGACCCAGGGTATGGCAGCTGCATACCCCTGCCATACCCAATTGACGCACCTGCATTTCTTATAGGCTACTTTTATACCATTTGTTGTATAGCCTACTGTAAGTATTGTCATATTATGCATTGGAATCTGATAAGTTCATGTTACAATTGTGTACAGTATTTAGCCTACACACAAGCCTAGTGGACTAAATGTGCAAACAAAGGCACATGAGCTCAATTCAAAAACATGTTTTATAATGTTGCATACATGCATGGTTGAATAGGCTTCATTCTGTTTATGGGAAAACCTTGACGCAATGGCGGGCGTACATATAACCGCCACAGCAATTCACAACCTGAATCCTATAGTGTATGAACCCTAACATTATAGGCCATGTGCAGTATTCATTACAAGCAGAAATATTAAAATCTCAATTTACATACAAATTTCTTTCCGCAAGCCATTTCCCCTCCATTTTGAATAATCGTCGATTTCTGAGATCCAGTTAATTGACTAAACAAAGACATGACCAGTGCATTAAAGCAATTGTTTATTGCCAGCCTTGAAATCATGGCTCATGTATAATTTTTTTTGGCCGTAAATGGTTATTAACTGATACAGAAACCATGGGTTTGTATAATGGCTAGTAATCATCCAGCACCTCAGAATATGTTTTCTCCCTTACACCGGGTTAAAGAATTACAGTGTTTTCAATTCCATTTAGCAGGTAGCAGAAATTGATTTGTAGCCTGCGGAATATATATATTTCCCCCCTCCCCGTTTGCTGCTCTAGCATGCATTCTGCTCACATAATCAAGGATGAGCGCTGCCTGTCTGCCCAATCTACTACCCGCTCCCACAGGGAAAACCGACTTGCAGCAGGAAAACCTGCATGAATACTAATTCGGCTACTTGGCTTTAACAGCTTTGGCGAGTCCATCTCATAGGAATTTGCAGAATATGATGCCTTTCCATATTAATTACCCCATCTGAAAACAGGGACAGAGAGAGAGAGAGAGAGAGAGAGAGAGAGAGAGAGAGAGAGAGAGGGAGAGAGTGAGAGAGATGGGATCAGGGGAATATCTCTAAGCAGGGACTCTCTGCTCTATCCTAAATATGGTTAATTATAATGTGATTTGAAGCGTCTCCAGCTAGGATTCTAGAAGTCCACAAATTGGAGATTACGGCCCACAAGTCCAGTTGGTTGCTCGCGCACCTCTTACCCTTTTGGCTTCGCGATCTGGGTCATGAACTCTAGAGCAGTGTTTCTCAACCTTTTTTCTGCATGGGCACACTTTTCATGTCCCAAGAATCCATGGGCACACCAACATAATATGGGGGTGTATATCGTTACTGTTGGGAAGAAACCTTGTTTCTTCGCAAAGTAAAGCCCGGCCCCTGCTTCATCATACAAGGCTGTCGCACAACAGTAGTGAAAACAGCAGATCTACAAGCGTGCGAGGCGTTGTGTGCTTGTAGATCGGCAGTTTTCACTAGTTTAAATCATTTTTAAAATGTTAAATACAATACTGGCTTTCAAGCAGTTTCAAGGGGCACACTTGACCCTTCTCAGGGGCACACCAAAGGTCCCCAGGCACAGTGGTTGAGAAACACTGCTCTAGAGTAGACGATGAAGAGAGAGAGGAGAGTGTATGGAGAGATAGATGGTAGAATGGAGGATGCTGACGACCATAATGATAATATATAGCTGCTAGCAGCTAGCCTGGCATGGCCAGACTAATATCACTGCAGAGGGCAATTCTTCTTCTTTTTTTTTTTGATGTGGCACATTTGTCTGGTTTCCAGGATAGCTAGTAGCAATACACGCGGGCCAAGGAATGCAATGTGCTAATGCAAAACGCAATATGCATTATGCACAATAAACCGTAGAAACGTTATAGACTGAACTTGAAAAAGAAAACAGCTGAACAGAGTTCTAAATGTCACTTATAATAAATGGCAGATTTGAAACTTGATAAAATTCAGTTTAACAAAAGTTTGCCAATGTCTATGTGTTAAATAAATTATTAATAAAGTTAAATATATATGGATATGGATAAATCCATATCCAAAATAAGACAGAGACGAGCCAAAGGACTATATCTTAGATTGCTGTATTTGAAGAGAGTCAGACAAGGAGACAAACAGTGAGCTACCACCCTATAGTGGCAGCTTTGCTAATTCTCTCTCTTCCAAAATGGAAGTTAACATTCAGTATATAAAGAGTACAGATTATGACAGTAAGATCTTCGTGGGACTCATTGAATCGTTCCCAGATCATAACAAGGAAGACAGTGACACGTAGTGTTGGTAACTTTCCACTAGTGACATACAGTATATCATGATTTCGTAGTCAGGGCAACTTGACCTGCAATATTAGATAGATAGATAGATTCCTTTATTAGCCCAAGGGGGAAAATGTGTTGCCCAGAGGCAGCACAGCAGTATAAGGTTATTTACAAAGTTACAGAGAAGTATGAAAAAGATAAAAAGAAAAAACAAGAACAGAGTACAGAGTACAGTAAGAGCAAGGTACAACAGGAAAGGGAACGAATAATATATATACATAAAGTGTCTTAAAGCACGACTATGAAAAAATAATACAGTGCCCAAATCAAAGTGACCATAACAGTCAATGCTAGTTAGTGCAACAAGTATCTCTACATCATGTCAAACACAAGCAGAAATACTAATACTATCTTTAGCCTGAACTCACAGTATACAACCAAAAACATGGTCTCCTATACTGTAAGTTCAGTTCATAATATAACCTTATATGGTCATATGAGCCTCATACACAAATCATAGAATTATGTATCATAATTCATATCTAACACTATGCTTCATACACAACAGAAACAAATTGCAGTATTCGGATATAGCTTTTCATACAGTAACAATTCCTGGCCAGTCAGTATAGCCAGGGCCTGTTAAAGTTATCTGTAAACCGTTTTGTGTTCTGTCTTGGGCCATGCCCCTGTTGTCAAAATGCAATTTCATGTTGTCTTTAAAAGGTGGTAAAAGTAACAAAAACAAAGGACTTCTTTCACACTGACCAGCTTGGCCCACAAATAATTGAACCTTTATTAATCAGCTTACACACACATAGAACTCACAGGGCCTATAGACATGCAGTGGAGAGATAATGGCCGATTTTTGCCCATCGTAGCTCATGCATGGTCGTAGAGACCAAGCCCCCGACCGCCATGTTCCTGGGTTTACATGGGTTCGGGCAGAGTGACTTATATTTAGCTCCCTACAACTACACCATCATTCAGGTTTCACAAACAAAGTGCTTAATAAAGTCTCACACCTGTCTAAATACGGTACGGCATTCTATAATTACCCGTATCCTCCGTGTTCTTTAATAAGAAGCCTTTTTATCCGATCCGTATGTAAAGTGAAACATATAATTTTTTAATAATTCACTGAATATTTCAGTTTTATGCAAATTATTCTTTTGCCTCTAAATCATACATGCAAAGTTACACGTTCATGGCATTTGGCAAAGATGTAGAGGGTTAGTCCAAATATCACTGAAACCAATCTTATTCAAATTGGCCAAAGGGGGGCGCTATATCATTTTGAGCAGTTTGTGAAACGCTTAAACCCGTTTTTATTCTGGGTGGATCCTATTGGTTCACGATCTGTGCCATGGCCCGCCTCCCACATCCTATGCCAGAAATTGCAGCAGGTTACCCCAGGCTTTTATTTTTCTTCCTATCGCCAAAACAAAAGCCTGGGTTTCCGAGGCTTAATGTCTACATCAAAATATATATTTTTTAACCACTACTTGTTACATTTTGCGAGTTGCAACTATCGACCGCGTAGAATCTGTAGATGGACTTTTCCCTCCCCCGCAGCCAAATACATCAACGTGGGGGTCCTTGACTTTAAAAAGTTTCAGAACCACTGTGCTAGAGTTCAGGTGGTTAAGGAAAAAGTAAAGGTATATATACCTTGGTGACGTGAGTTCACTGAAATCAGTCATACGGATCATTGTTGCCACAGTCAGGGCTTTTAGACGTCTGCACGCTGAACGGACTTTCATTTGGCCTTTTGTGTCGGAGAATCTCACCTGGGCTTTGGAGAGGTGGGGGGGGGGGGGGGGGGGGGGGCAGAGGGCCTGGCGCCCCTGACTGTGGAGACAGTCTCCCTCTGTAACCCATGCTCTCATTCACACACTGCATTCATGTGCAAATCAACCAAGACCTATTGTTCAGACCCTCTCCCCAACGCACGCACACACGCATGCACACACACACACACGTGCACGCACACACTTTCAGATACTTTCTGTATCGAGAATACATGTAATGGGCAGGGCTCAAGGTATTTATCAGATAAAAGTATGACTGATTATAGATGTAATATATACTGTAAAAAGGCTGCTTATTGCAACCGCCAGGACGCGCAGTTACTATCAAAACCTCCACCGGCTGTCAGTCTGTCAGTCTGTCTGTCACGTCACTTCACACTTTTGCTCTACTCTTGTCTCCGCCACCGTTGCCCCTATCCATGCCAAACTTTGCACACACACTCCTTGGCTGCCAAACCACAACCTCCCCCCCCTCATTTCTCACATGGCCCTCTTCTAGCGCCGCCATGAGTCCACATTTTTGGACACTGCTCTAACAGATTTTTCCCTAAAATCACGCAAAGTGGTACACAGTATGGCTAGAGTCATGTCATCAACATGGATCTGTCCCATTTAGCGCCACCATCAGGCCTAAGTCTTGTTGCATTTAATTACTACACCCGATAAGATAAACACGCCACTGCTTGTACCTTCATGAGTAGTGACTGACAAATATGTTGCTGATTAGTAGTGAAAGTTCAGTAAAGTAGTATTGCGCAGATCACTGGCGGTTACTTTCAAGCGATCGATGTTCCCTCAATGACTTGATGCTTGGACATTTTAGATGTGATTCTGTATCAAGTATTGCAGTTGTAATGTCCTAAAGCCGAATAAACCCAATAGGGATGGGCATTTGGATCTTTTGGGGTAAACACTTGACCTTTGGACTGTGGGCAGTTGGTTAAATGTCTCATGATGACACCAATTGTTGTTAAAACCTTTTAATACACGTTTAAAAGACCATGATGAAGACCTTTATGTTTAGTAAAAACAGCATGTCTTGAGACCTTTAACCATCCATGATGCCATTTCAACTAGAAAGATGCAAATGAATTCCGTCTTAAAATTTCCCCATTCAAGTCAATGGATAAATGTAATTCACTAATAAATTAATGGCCATATAGGGAGATCTCTGTGTCAGTCCTTGTCCCTTTCATGCCCATATATGGAGATCGTTGATGTCATCAATATTAAGCCCCATATCTTGGAATGCCCATATATGGACATACTGTGTCAGTCTCATGTGGTCTGTGATGTCAGACATCTATTTGGGAAAAGTAAAAAAAATAATTAAAGCTATACTGTGTAAGATGCCCAACTAGTGGTCATTAGCCCTATAGCAAACCGCGGTCGCGTCCGCGTCTTTCGGCCGTTTTTCGTACCTTCAGACCCCCGCGTCTGCCTCCACCTCGCTGAGATCTATCTTTTGAGGGGTCCCTTGTTCCTGTGCGTTCAGTAATTCCAGAGATACGGACTCCTTCACCCTGCCTGGTAGGCGAAATTACCTAGAGAAGGGATGGTACAAACGGGCGACAACAAATATGGCTGCCATAGCGACCCCACTTCAAGATGCGCTGTGATTGGCCGGCAGTTGTATAACCCTCGCTGTGATTGGCCGGTAGTGTGATGACGCAATTTTGGCGCGAGATCCGGTCCCCGGCAAGGATCGCAGTTTACATATATAGAGAAGGCTTTACAGGCTGAAATTCACGGAGTGGGTGTTCTAAAACTTTAGCGATTTAACAGTTAGGACAATTTTAAGATTTGTTTTATAAAAAAAGTTACATGGTACAACTTTAAAGTCAATGGAGAAAATGTATTCACAAATAAATTAAACTATATAACGTATCTCTTAGCAAAATGCAAGGAATCGATTCCCGATGTCGATTTGACATAGGGCCGCAGTGAGGTGTCGGAAGCAAGCTGGCCATTCCCTTTTACCATAGGGTTTTTCATTAACAGCCACAAAGTCGTAGCAATTCAATGTACACTTACCACTAGGCTGGTGATTGTAAAATGGTTCTATATGCTCCTGTAGAAGTTTTAGTAAAAACACGTTTTAATCAAGATCGCACGGAGAACTGCATTTCCCATACTGCTACTAGCTTCTTCTTCTTTCACATATCTTGCAGTTACCGTGGAAGTAGCTACTGCCCCCTGTCTGCCCGGCAGATTATTGCACTTCAGCAGAACTCCGTGAGTGAGTTTCTTTCTTTTACAAATATGATGCACTGTGTTAAAGATGACGATAAGAGAGTCCACAGAAATGACAATCACTACATGTCAGGCCATATGCTGGCCTGGATAACTAAACTGAGCGTGAATTAAGGGCTATATTTCAGGAAACAAGTGTAATTCGCAATGCATTCTGGGAGTGTAGTTTCCGCAATTTAAAAAATAATGATGTACATACACAGTTTTGTACCCTGCCCTTTTTTTCAGCTTTCTAATTAATTGTTGCATGAAAAGGGTTAAAAACGTTTAAATAAATACTTTATGAAAATGTCATGAAGTCATTAAATAGACATTTAATGTCTATGGAAGAAAATTAATGGGGAAAACGCTTCCGACACCAGAGTGAAGACGGCTCATTTTCCTAGCTATATTAATTCCAAATGACTTGCCATGGGGTCTATTTTGCACTTTTGAACGCAACAAATAGCGTAAGAAGCAATATACTTATGGGCTATGTTAAAATTGTAAATTGTAATTGTAAATTGGGCTCCGCTCTATGCTATGAGGTCTGCTGGGGAATCTGGACGACAGGGGCATTTCTGCAAAATAGACCCCATGGCAAGTAATTTGGGATCAATATGCCTATAAGATGAGCCTATATGTTATTTAGTCTGGAGTTGTCCTTTAAGCCCACAGCACCCTCACATATACGGTAGATACAGCTTTGTTATGCTTTGTACACTGATTGAATTGCTTTCGTTTCAGTATCCAAGGACAAAAACAATGTAAATATTTGACAAACATCTGCGTAGATCAGTAAAAAAATAACACAATCTTTTTAACTGTATTCTAATGACGCCTCGTGTCTTTGAAAAGGTCCAGGCTTGTATAATGAAAAAGCTTTTGTCTCTTAGCACACATACCCAAAGAAGACACAGAAGAGGCCACGCCAGAATGAATGAATATTTAATTGAGGCCTATTGAGGCTGCAGGATGAAAATGACCTTGCTTTAAATCATTTATTCTCTGATAAAAAATAAAAGTGGAGAAGAGGAGAATGGAAGGCTTGTCCGGCGAGATAGGAATACATTATTACACAAACACGCGGTATGCAAAATAGCATCGCTGCCGCGGAGTGTGTTTAACTTCGACCACTTGCTTTGATCTATGTCTTCGTCCACTTACGGACAAATCTAAATTCTTCCGAGAACAAAAGGGTGAAATGCATGCATCACATCCTCCAGAGCCAAGTCGGGGGAACCAACTCGCGAGGGAGAGACAATTGACAGGCTTTTGAAAATGGAAGCAATTGTTCCAAAAATACACACAGGGCAATGTGACCTGAAATAGTTTTTTTCCATGATGACACAGATTTGGACCATATACTGTAAAAATGAATGGACAGCATCACAACATTGGTTTCTACAGACCGTAAATGAAGCTTATTTTTCACATAAAGTCTTTTACTAAGGTAATAAAATTAAGTTTAAAGTTCACACAAAATCTCACTGACTCCCAGTGAGATTATAATTTATTACCACCGAAGGTAAAATAGCGACATCTGCTGGGCCATTAACAGGAACAGCAGGCTCAACAAGACCCCGGAAGCAGGCTTAATTTTTACCCACGTATTGGTTCACCAAACACAGAATATGTCAAAAAATGGTGCTACTTCCTTCAATTGAAAGGTATATCTTTATAAAAAGAAAGTCGTGGCCAGTACCATTAACACTTGGGATGCCATTATTTTTGTAATTATTTGGCTACAGAGTGCCTCATTCACATAGCTTTATTTTGAAGAGCCCCAGAAGCCACGATCATGTCCATGTTGTGGAAATTCACTAAACCCGGATGTTGATCGGGGGCGTGATATCAAAACGTAGCTACATCCGGGCAAGTGCCGCCCCCCCTTGACTGAGAAAATATGGAAACCGATATTACTTTTCCAACAAAAGCGATGGAGGCACGCCGTCTCAGGTGACCTTGATCCACGTGAGACAGCGCCAAGCAAGCGGTTGCGAGCGAGTCGTCGTGTCGAGCGTTGCGAAGGTCGCATGAGCCGACTCAGCGCCGTCCGAATTACATCTGCTGGGTGACAGAATAGTAAATAATGTTTGGGGGGAGGCGTCACTCAAAGTGCCTCTGGCCAATCACAGCGTGTCTTTTCCTGCCTGACTGTCGCTATCTTTCACTATCACGCTGACTGGGGTGTTAACTTTCACATGGAAATTAAAAATTCTAACCGCGGCCGTCCGCGGCCCAGTGTCGCAGTGGAAAAAAAAAACGTTTCTCTGCGATCGAAGCGTTTTTGGAAGTAGATTCCGACCTTAGGGAGTGTTACTTGTGTTGTAGTACTTTATGAAACCAAAAACTTTTGGGTTATATTCTCTAATCCATGAAGCAAGAATCCACTAATTGTCACAACGTCCTTTGCCTGAAAAACCTTTTTTTTTTTTTTTTTTTTTTTGGCGGGTTTCGTATTTCCAAAACGCAATGAATAAATGCAGCAGTGTGCATGCAACCAGCTTTAGACTGAGTTTGGGTGTTTCAACTGAGCCGTTCTAACATTGCATGTATTTTTCGTTTACAATGCGTGTATTGTGGGAATTAATGTCACAGCGACAATAAAATCTGATACATTGTGCAGGCTATTTTCTACCCACTACACACGTACTGTATACCTGAAAACAGCTGCATGCGAACAACACGCCTTTTCAGCATTGAAATTAATCAAAAGTCACAAAGCCTTGAAGTGACCTTGGAGAGCTACAGTAAGCATACTGTACTACAATTAGCTTGGAGTCCAAGAGAGTCAAGGCTGATGTGGATGAGCTCAATGAACCAGGCTGTTTGTCAGCCTTCGTTTTTGTCAACCATACCTTTTTCAGAAAACTGGATTTGTAGAATCAGCTTCAAATCTTAATGGGTTAACACTGATGATAAGTATAGGCCTACTATATATATTTTTTTCTGCACACTTAGATATAGATCTTTTCTGCACACTTAGAAAATAGCAGAGTGGTTATGAGGCTCTTGTAAAGTATTATAGGGCAGTCACATGCTTATAGCAGGCGTCTTCAACAGGGGGTCCAGGACAGAGTTACTACAGGGGGTCCTCCAAATCTTATGTGATAGAAACTTTTTTCCTCCTTTTTTATATTAACAACTTGAACCCTAGTGTCCATATTCAGAGAACTTTAGCCAAAAATAGCAGAGATTCTAGATCGGCAATTTTTAGCAGAGAGGTTCAGTGTAGAGGGGAAAAAGAGTAGGACTGAAAGGTCAAGTTTATTAAGTATTGACGGTTGACGTGGTTAAATATCTGAAAACACAAATTGACATGAATCCAAAATACACTGATGATTGTGCTGTCAAACGATTAAACTATATGGAATCTATGAAACGGTTGTGGGTGTCCCTGCTTCATCTCTCTCTCAACCAGACCTTGCCTTTGCTGTATGTCGTAATAACGACCTGAAACCGGAGAGACATGTCTTGGACAGGTTCCCTCGGTCACACCATCGACCATCAGTCATCAAAGTACCATCACTGGTACAGCCGGTAGCTGGCAAACCGGTCAGGAGATGGAACTTCAGGAAGGCGAACTGGCAGATGTTCATGGCGGAAACGGAGAGAAGAACTGCTGGTCTCCCGGACCCAGAAGCAGCCGATGTTGATGCTGCATACGGCGCTTACTGTGAAGTCCTCCTAAGGGCAGCAAAGCACAACATCCCACGTGGCTTTAACAAGAACTATATCCCAGGTTGGGATGAGGAGTGCAGCTGCCTGCTGCGTCAACACCAGCAGGCGAGCTCCAGGGAAGAAATGGATGCAACAGCAACAACTCTGCTGCAAAAGCTGGACGACACCCGAAAGGCTAGGTGGACTGAAGTTGTGGAAGCTATCGACTTCACCCACTCCAGCCGGAAGGCATGGCAGACGATCAACCTGCTCTCAGGGAGAAAAACAACACCCCGCAGGTGTCCAGTGACAGCCGACTCCATCGCTTCCCAGCTCCTAAAAAATGGCCGCTTTCCTGGGGCAGACAAACACTTCACAAGACTGACATCGTGTGAGGTATCATCTCTCTCCAGGGCAGCTAGCGTTGATGCTAATCTTTCGGGAGATTTCACGACAGCCGAACTAAGGGCAGCAATGAAAAAACTGAAGCCGGGCAAGTCACCAGGTCGAGACAATATCCATCCAGAGTTTGTCATACACCAAAGTGAAAGAACATCTCACTGGCTTTGCTCGTTCCTTTCATCATGCTTCCAAAGGTCCAAGATCCCAAAGACCTGGCGCCGTGCCTCCGTCATAGCCTTGCCAAAGCCAAACAAACCCCCCGAAGACCCGAAGTCCTATAGGCCCATCTCCCTGTTATGTGTCCCATACAAGATCCTGGAGAGGCTTATACACAGCCGCATCGAGCCAGTGGTGGACACACAACTCCCCCCGGAACAAGCCGGCTTTCGCAGAGGCCGGTCAACAGTGGACCAGGTTACGCTACTCACTCAGGACATCGAGGACAGCTTTCAGGACAACGAGAAAGCCGGAGTAGTATTCCTGGACCTGACAGCCGCCTACGACACTGTGTGGCACCGTGGACTACACCTCAAACTGCTGAGGACAATCCCGGACCGGCATATGGTGAGGTTCATCATGGAGATGATATCCAACCGGAGCTTCATCCTACAGACCAGTGATGGCCAAACCAGCAGGCTCAGAAGGCTGAAGAACGGTGTCCCGCAAGGCTCCGTCCTTTCACCTATGTTGTTTAACATATACATTCATGACCTGCCAGATACAACATCCACCAAGTACGGCTATGCGGACGACCTGGCCATCATGCTTCGACGACCAACATGGAAGGCGATGGAAGATGGCCTCAACCGAGACATGGGCATCCTGGCAAACTACCTCCAGAAGTGGCATCTTCAGCTCAGCATGGGCAAAACAGTGTCTGCAGCTTACCACCTCTACAACCGGGAAGCAAGAAGGGAACTGGATGTGCATGTCGGCAACCACCGCCTGGAGTTCCAGCAAGCCCCCAAGTACCTCGGCGTATGCTTGGACCGAACACTCTCCTACAAGCAACATCTGGATGAAGTGAAGGCCAAAACAACAGCAAGGGTCTCGCTCATCCGACGCCTAGCAGGTTCAACTTGGGGAGCTTTCCCCCAGACCCTACGCATATCCACGCAAGCCCTGGTCCTGCCCGTAGCAGAATACTGCGCCCCTGTCTGGAGCAGAAGTCCCCATGTCAATAAGGTCGACACTGTCATCAACAGCGCCCTCCGGACAGTAACTGGTTGTCTGAAACCCACCCCTGTGTCCTACCTGCCAGTCCTGGCTGGAATCGCCCCAGACAGTCTTCCGACGGGATGCGGCTACCCTCGCCCTGGCAAGAAAAGCCCAGAAGTATGACTGGCACATCCTGCACAAAGCCACAACAACACCGGCCCCACCAGGCAGGCTCAAGTCTCGCCATCCCTACAACAAGGCAGCACAAGATATGCTACAGTCTATCCCTGAGGACTTGTCCAGAGACGCCTGGCTGGCAGCATCCTGGAAACGTTCATGGGAGACAACTGGGCCCTCCCGTATGCAGCGATACATCCAGGACCCAGGAGGTGGTGTAAAAGGAGAAGATATGCCACGACACCTATGGACCTCGCTGAACCGTCTGCGCACTGGAGTCGGGCGCTTCAAGTCTTCTATGAAGAAGTGGGGCCTAACGGACAGTGCGGCATGCGAGTGTGGCGAGCCTGAACAGACTGCCGAGCACATTATCACCGGCTGCCCCCTATACAGCCCACCCTCAGAAGCTGGTCTTTTCGATTTAGGACCAGAGACGAGGGCGTGGCTGCAGGACACTGAGTTGGCCATCTGATGATACACGAAAGAAGAAGAAGATGAGGCTCTTGTAAAGTATTATAGGGCAGTCACATGCTTATAGCAGGCGTCTTCAACAGGGGGTCCGGGACAGAGTTACTACAGGGGGTCCTCCAAATCTTATGTGATAGAAACTTTTTTCCTCCTTTTTTATATTAACAACTTGAACCCTAGTGTCCATATTCAGAGAACTTTAGCCAAAAATAGCAGAGATTCTAGATCGGCAATTTTTAGCAGAGAGGTTCAGTGTAGAGGGGAAAAAGAGTAGGACTGAAAGGTCAAGTTTATTAAGTATTGACGGTTGACGTGGTTAAATATCTGAAAACACAAATTGACATGAATCCAAAATACACTGATGATTGTGCTGTCAAACGATTAAACTATATGGAATCTATGAAACGGTTGTGGGTGTCCCTGCTTCATCTCTCTCTCAACTAAGAACTAAGAAAACATTGAAGACCCCTGGCTTATAGCAAGTCTTATAATGAATGCATTATAAAGAGCAACAGTGTTACGCAGATTATTGAATTAGCCTACTATAGCCGTCTCATCAGTGCCAATTCCACTTTGACAATACTGAGGGCTGATTGTTTACACTTTACTGAATTGAAGAGCACTGATTGCAAGCACTTATGATAGCGGTTATTGTTCCAAGTCCACTGAGAATTACTGACTGCTGTTTATTCTACTCAACACTGAGAACTATATTGTGAATTATTACAGATGTTGCTGCAATGTTTTGGGTGATTTGATCAGGACAGGAAAGCACATTTATTTGAGCCTTTATTTGATCAGTCACAGTGGAGAGATTTAGGAAAGAGGGCGATTTTTTAGTTTTTTGTCGCATTCCTAAGACAAAAAAATATATTGTAGTACATTTACCACCATTGGTTCCGGATGTGGACCCAAATGCATTTGGATCCCCATCCGGAATTAATGGGGGTACATTTATTGTAATCAAATTACTGTCTTAGGAATGCGACAAAAACCAAAAACTATTATTGAACTCAAGTCTCCATGGCATGACTAATAAATAGAAAAGTCATTTTGTGGGTGAACTACTCCTTTAATGTTAAATATGTTGTGTTGTGTGAATAAAGAGAACAAACTGTCTCTTTTCTGTCTATCTAATGCGGATTGTCACACCCATGCACACACGCATGCAGGAACGGGCTTGAGGACTCTTTCCGACTACAAAGACATAAAAACCTCGTCCTACGGACATAATGTAGTCACTGCTGTATAAGGTAGATTATCATTATTATTAATGCAAGTCTTGTCGGAGATCTGTGCTCTACTGAGTGCACCGTGTTCTAGCTCTATCTGGCTGCACAACCAAATATCTCTTCAATAGTCTCAATTCTCCATGAACTCCCAACGTGGTAATGCTTCCAGGGCTGGAATTCTAAAGCTTCACCGTTGTGCTGTCAACTTAACAAAATTGCAGACAGACAGTCCTTGACCCTAGATTGGCAGCCTATATGTAGGTGTATGAAAGACCTAATGACAGTGAACGTGTCGTACGGCGGTCAAAAGTGTCGCCTATTCACAAAACGCGTGACCCGTGTACTCAACTCGGAATGCATTCTATAAGAGCGGTTGAAGGCTAAATGGATCGATCTTCTGGAGCTTTCTTCTGCGCGGCACAAACGCTACATGTGAGCACATATTACAGGTCGGCGAAGCAAACTGATGTAGTTTATCATCGATCCAATTTTCAAGGAAATGACGGTGAAATGGTTTCTCGTTCAAGACCATCCAGTTGCAATTATCCGGTAAATTTGACCAAACGTCTCAATTTTCCGCCACAAGAAACGTTATCGGGAGGGAGGATGTGGGTGAATCGGTATCTACTCTCCCAACACGTTTGTGTGTGTGTATGTATGAGAGAGAGAGAGATAGAGATAGAGATAGAGAGATCATCAGGAGTGGATCGATAGACTTATGACAATACAAAAGCTATTGACCCGATTCTCAGATGCCAGAGAACTAGTGAAAACAGCAGATCTACAAGCACACAATGCCTCTAGATCGTCTGTTTTCGCTAGTTTTGTGCGACAGTCTTGTATGATGAAGCAGGGCTTTGCTTTACCAAAAGACGTACACATTTAAAACTTGGAGATATAAGGTTTCTCCCCGACAGTGACAATATTTTAGTGATTAGGCTATGTTGCGAGGAAAACGTTGAGATAATAGCCATTTTGGTTAGAACTGACTGAAAATAACTTTGTACTTCAAGTTTAAAATGATACTAAATATTTCCAAATAAATTACAAATATTATCAAATTATCTCGCGGCACCCCAGGGTGCACCGTCACCCCTGGACTACAGTATACCATACGATCACCTATCTGACATGGAGTCGAGGAAGTTCTTTTAGAAATATTTATTGTGTTGTTAGACGTATTAGCGCGCTATAATAAACTCCACTTCCACCGCGAGCTATCCGTCACACTACAAGTATCTGTTGACATGCTCCTTAACATGGATATTATGTTATGTGGAGCCTTTTAGCAGAAACTCCGAATTATTCAGCCGTGCACAGTCCCTTCTCCCTCTTTGTTGGGTCAGGGCCGGCCGAAGCCATTACTGGTAATGAGTGTGGAGTCCTACTTTAGAAGGTTCAGGCATGTGAGATCACCTACAGGCTGACTAATGGAATCCTACCCATGCTACACCTCACCGCAAGCCAGCCAGACACCTTTTTTTTTAAAACCACATTTATGCTACGGACATGATGAACTGTAAAAAATGTAGATTTCAGAATGTAAGCCACCCACACAGAAAGTTTGAGGTATTAATAGATTATATTATGCACAATTTGGTAAAAAAGAAAAGGCTCTGGCAGACAGAAGTCCATTGCGCTGATCCAGCCAGAGCTCTAGTACCATTGACCCTTGAACACTTTTCCTTTTCACCGTTTTCCTTTGTTCCTTTTCCTCCTTGTTAGGAGCTATCGTGTTTTTATTTTCCTTTGTTGTCCACCTGCTTTTTTTTAAGAATTCCAAATATATGTGGCCGAGCATTTTTGTGGACCGTTGGTTTACAGCCACTCTGAGCGCAGCAGCAGCAGCAGCAGCAGCGAGCCTTTGGTCCTGGGAGATAGGAACCTCTTCAGCAGGTTCACAGGTCGCCCAGCGGCATCCAGAGTGGTCATTGTGCTTAACAAACTTAGACCGGGAAGGCAAAATCTGTGTCACGTTATAGATTTGAATTATTTTATGCTTTAACTAGTGAAAAACCAGCAGATCTACAAGTTCTGTCGATCTGCTATTTTTGGAAACAAAATTCTAAAAATGTGTGCCAAGTCTTTGAATATTTTTTGACACGATTCTACAAATGTCTTCTAAATCCTTCTTCTAAATCAGTGGTTCTCAAACGTTTTCATGTCAGGGACCCCCCAAATTACATGTACCTCCATCTCAAAATATGTTGTTCCAGGGACCACCCACAAGCACATATTTGAGTTACAAGTGTTCGCTTTTAAAAAGATATATTCAAAGTCAAGATTCTTTTCAAAAAATAGCAGATCTACAAGCTCGCAGCGCGGCACTCGGTGCCGCGCTGTGAGCTTGTAGATCTGCTATTTTTCAATAGTTAAAAGCATTCAATAATTCTAGGCCTAAATGGCTTAATCATTTCACAGGTGACTCACATCGCCACACTCGAGCCTGCCGGAGCCGGGGGCCACTCGGAGATGCTTGCGGCATTTCAAAATGCATGATTTCACCAGCCCAGTGCAAACAAATCGCTTTAAAAGATCCGTTTAATCTATTTCAAGCTGTTATTATGAGCCGGAAGAGTTGTTCAGATAAAGAGACTGAAGCAGGGTTAACATCGGCTAGCGTTTGGACAACTCTTCAATATACTTTACCACACAGTGAGAGCTATCGACTTTTATTTGTTTTTACAATACAGTACAGTTACAGTGGTGGGTGCGTGAGATTTACAATGTGAAAACGCAGCGTTTTATTAAAAATAACAAGGCGGAGGCACATACAGTGTAATTCCTGGGGAATGGGCTATGATCAAAATAATGCACCGCATTAAAACGACTCCTCTGCGATAATGTCAGTCATAGAAGTCATCCAAGTCGTCATCGTTTGCGTTGAAGGTTTGTGGACGTAAGGCCGCTTCGATCTCGGAGTTGCTGTCGTCCGATTCGCCCCAGAAAGCTGCAGTACGAGAGGACAGGAAGGATTCGAACCGTTGAATTGTGGCAAAAACACAAAGGCTTACCTCGGCCTTAGTTAGTTAGTTAGTTTATTTGATCAACTCACAGTAGCAAGCATACATTTATCATAGTCAATAATCAAGTCATACATCCACAAAAACATAATCACTGTTTAAGGTGATCAAAATTCAAAAGGAATAGGCAGAAGCTAAAAAAGCTTATGGGTGCCTATCCTATGTATTCATGGTTTAAAATACATTAATATGTTATAAAAGTGTTAAAATTTGCCATATAAAGAGAATGCAAATACAAATACTTGCTTGTACTGTGTACACTATTTGTTTTTCTATCATTTCAGTGATGTAAAGTTCATAAATACATTTAAATACTGTACTTAAGTACACTACAATTATTTGAAAACTTTAGTTACTAGTTACTTTGTAGATTTTGATTATTATTACAAACGCTACAGTACACACTTCAGCCTGCTATTTTCAAAATATTTGTTATACATTTGAAAAACAAATCGGACATTCTGCATAACGAGTACTTTCTACTTTTGGTACTTTATTTAAGAACATTTTGATACCAATACTTGTGTACTTTTACTCAAGTCAATTTTGAATTCCGTGGTATTTCTACATTGCAGTATTGTTACTTTTATTTAATTAAAAAAGACTTGAGTACTTTACTGTATCATTTGTGTCAAGTTAAGCACTTAAAACCCTATATGTTGTAGTGGACCGGGGTCCCCCAGGGCTCTGCACTAGGCCTCCTGTTTTCCTTCAGCGCCAAACCTACTCACCAAAAATATAGCCGATCTACAAGCTCTGAGCTTTTGCGCTCGTATAGATCTGCTGTTATCATGGAATATTCAACGCCCCCAGAACAGGGTTAATGTGGTTTAATGTGTGTGTGGCTACTTTCAGACCATTATCATTGGACAACGCTCTTTCAGGCTGGTGGAGTTTACGGCAATTATCAATATAGTGTCATAATTCCCTTTGTGCATGCAGGTTTTAGGACTAGAGCGACAGATCAAGGATTCCATATGCTTTGTCTTTATACAAAGCAGTTCTCTGCCTCTAAAAGAGACAATTCATCCCAGGGACGTGCTGGGCCCCTGATTCAGCCCGGGAAAAAGAGTTGTAGAGGCCCTCATTGCGCGCTATAGAGAGAAATCTCTCTCTATAGCGCTGCTGCAACTCAAAGATTTGCCATTTCAAATCATGACAAGTGACAAGCCAGTGGGCCAATTACATGAGTTATATTTCGTCGTTGTCGGGTGGAAACCTTGTATGTCCAAAACCGTTTCTTTTTTATTTATCATTTTAAAAATGATTTACACTAGTGAAAACAGCCGATCTACACAAAACGCGGTGCGAGGCGTTTTGTGCTTGTAGATCTGCTGTTTTCACTACTTTTGTGCGACAGCCTTGTAATGTATGATGAAGCAGGGCTTTGCTTTGCGAAAAAAAATGTTCAAATTTGAAACTTGGAGAACAAGGTTTCTGCCCGATTTACTTTGTTGGCCGCCCAGCCCCCAAAATGGAACAAAGGCTGAGATTTTATTTTACATTTTTTCCTAATGGCCGGCCTGGACCGGCCGGGAATGAACTAGCCGTTCGGGAGTTGTCCCGCTTTTCCCAATGGCCAGCACGTCCCTGCAATTAATTCATCATTCTTTCAAAACTAACCTTTCGACTGGATGGCTGAGAATCGCTTTGCGTTCGCCTTCTCCTCCCTTGAAAAGATACAGATATAAAATCACTCTTAAATTCTCTGAAAAGCCAGGTCAAAACAATGCAGAGAAGACAACAATAACAATAATAATTTAAGAGTTAACATATTTTGCAGTTGTCTAACCACAAAACAATTGGAAGAAAAAATCGGAAACATTTTCAAGATGAGCAGCATTTCAGATTTCCGGTGACAGGCATGTAAATTAAATTAACACATTCACAAGGGCACGAATACGTGTCGTGAAATGAGACAATCACCTATATATGAGAACATAATGGAAACAATGTCGTATCATTCACAAACACTATCATTTTTGTTTCTCTCCCCTCGAATGAATATATCGTCGTTGTCGGGTGGAAACCTCGTATCTCCAAGTTTCACATTTTTTACGTTCTTTCGCAAAGTAAAGCCCTGCTTCATCATACAAGGCCGTCGCACAAAAGTAGTGAAAACAGCAGATCTACAAGCACAGAACGCCTCGCACCGCGAGGCGTTCTGTGCTCGTAGATCGGCTGTTTTCACTAGTTTAAATAATTTTTAAAATGAGAAATGCAAAACAAACGATTTTGGACGTACAAGGTTTTCACCCCGACAACGGCGATATGAAACCAAAAAGCATTTGAGACAAACAAGGCTGTTGAGGACATTTATTTTGCCCCTGGAGGAGGAGGAGGTTTGCTGACAGAACTTCCTTGACTCCTGGGTTCTAATGGCGCTGAAGGACTTCCACGAGGCCCTCTTTATTCACAAGTGGTCCGGAGACGAGGTCGCCGGGTTCCCATAGCATCGGCGATATCGCTATGCAAATGTGTGACCCCTGGAAAGGCTTTGATCTGACTCAATGCATATGCAATAAGGACCCTCTACCCCCCCCCCCCTCTCCCCACACACACACACACACACCATTCCACGTTTTTTAAAAGGATCCTCTTTCATTTACATCATCAAACCCCCAACAATATAGCCTCATCATCTCCCAGGTTAGCATACGTATCCATACATACGCCTCATTTGTTTGGATTTTCTACATCCAGCTGCACATTGCGCGGAAACCTTTCTTGGGAATTGGAGGGGAAGAAAAAAAAAAGCGTTTTTTTTTTTAAGCACAATCACATGTCGTGTTGTTCCATCTGCATCAATTGGAACCCATAACCTCTCCCATTGTCACCCCATCAACCTAATCTATCTCACCCTGTTTCTCTTTGTCTATCGCGCCCCCCCCCCCCCCCCCCCCCCCCGCACAGGGCACATGCAGGCCGTGTACATGATAGTACCAAGGACCAAATTACACCGGGCCGTTTCCTTATATTCCTCATCTTGCAAACTATACGTTCTGGTTTTGCGGCGGCCACTCAAGACAGGATGAGAAACGAATCGCACCGTTGCACTCGTTCCAAACTGCGAGCAGATTGCTTTGTGATATGATATACTGACTGTGATGCACTGAACCCAGAGCACTGCATTATCATCATCCATGGGTGTCACACCAAATTCTGGGCCCTGGGTACGAAGATTCACTCACATTTTGTGCTTTAACTATTGAAAAATAGCAGATATACAAACTCACAGCAAGCTTGTAGAAGCTCACATCGAGCTTGTAGATCTGCTATTTTTTTTAAATCTTGAAAATGTGTGCAAGTCTTTGAATATTTCAAATCCTTCTAAGGTTTTTGAAAAACCTATGTTTTCCTATGTCAGTGGTGCTCAAACATCTTCATGTGAAGGACCCCCAAAATTATACGTATTTGGCCACGGACCCCCATCTCAAAATATTTACTTCCAGGGACGCCCCCAGAAGCAAAATTTGAGTTACAAATGTTCGCTTAAAAAATACATATATTCAAAGATTTGCGCATATTTTCACGACTTTTCAAAAATAGCAGATCTACAAGATCTAAAGTATAAAATAATGAGGGCCCTTCCACCTTGGGCCCTAGTAACTCAGTCCCACTCCCCCCCCTCATTACTACACAGTAATCTTTAATATTCACTGTAGGAAGGCTAGCTTCCAGGAGGTGTACGGTACGGTACTGTACAGTACGGTACGGTACTGTACTGTACGGTACATGTTTCCTGCGCCGGTTCCCTTGAGATCGGACGACATAATGATCTTTACAGCGAACGTTAAGTCACTTAAAAAAAACAACCGTCAGGCGAATTAAAGCTATAAAAGGATGTTCTCTGGGAAACAAGGTCAGGAAAGTATGAGTACGAGGACAAAGATACAAGCACTCAATGACTGATAATCAGCACGCATCAATTCCAAGGACACTGTACGTGTACTGTATCTCGTTGCTGTCTCCTGTCGGGCAGAGAAACCTCTTATCTCCACTTATCTCCATATTTTAATTTGTAAATTAACCCATTAAGAATTGTTTTACACTTTTTTTTCCTTTTTTTTTTACAAGTACATTTTTTTTGGAATGCATTTTTTGGGGCTTTTATGCCTTTATCGTTAGCAGTGTAGATTGACAGGAAATGGGGAGAGAGATGGGGAGTGACATGCGGCAAAGGTCGTCCGGATCGGGAATTGAACCGGTGACGCCGCCGCGGCAACCATGCCTATGTGGCGGTGGCTATGTGGTATGCGCCTTGACCAGTAGGCCACCGGACGCCCCGTTTATCATTTTAGCTATTGAAAAATAGCAGATCTACAAGCTCACAGATCTGCTATTTTTGAAAAGTCGAGAAAATGTGTGCAAATCTTTGAATATAAGTATTTTTTAACCCGACCATTTGTAACACAAGTTTTGCTTCTGGGGGGTCCCTGGAACTAAATATTTTGAGATGGGGGGGGGGGGGGGGGTCCGTGGCCAAATACATACACGGGGGGTCCTTGACATGAAAAGGGTTGAGCACCACTGACGCGTTATTGGAAAGGACACCCGGGCTCCAGGGAAACCCCGCCCACCGAAGCTTTTGATTGGCTGAAGCGGAGCTAGGGAGCGCTCAATTGTAGTCGCTTGGACAGGGCGTTTATCGTGGGCTTGCCCAGGCCTTACTCAAGTAAAATACAAATAACTTAAAAGAGTAGTTAAGTAAATGTACTTTGTTACTTTACACCACTGCTCGTCGTCCCCAGCATCCACAATATGGATGTTTTAAGTGGTTCAGATCAACATTATGACATGATTTTGCAGGGCAATCCTTTAGTGAATGTTTCGATAATGACGATCATTTTGGGGTAAATCTGTCATGCCACACAGAGACATTGCCCCATGAGATGACATCGTACATTGTTTCATGAACATAAAAATGTGCTATGGGTTGTGTGATACTGTAAGTTCCTAACATTAGTTACCTCTCCAATGATGTACAAGTATGAATCTAACAGCTATACAGGATCAAACTATAGTGTGATACTCCCATTACTGATTCTGGCTACAATTAATTTAAAAAAAAAGGGGGCCAATACAAATGCGGGGATAACATTTTTCTTTTTGTTTAAATGAAAGGATTATGACATTTCTATCCTAGTTGAGTACCTCTGGGGATGGGGAGGGAGAGAGAGGGAGAGAGGGAGAGAGAGGGGGAGAGAGAGAGAGAGAAGCTGGATTGAACGTAGCTTTCATTGTGTGGATGAGAACGCACTCGACAGCAGGAAATGACAGAACAAAGAAGCAGTGACAGATTTTATTATTAGATTAATTGTGAGTAGTTGGGATCATTGTGCCTTTTCAATTTGTTTGCGCGCTAATCTGCTCGCTAAGAGACGTCTATAAAAACATTACATTCCAGATGACACTGACATCAGACGCATACCACCAGCTACATTCATGTCTGTTTGGGGTTTTAGCATTTCTCGTAAAAAAATAATTGAGGGATTTTCTTTTCGCCTCAGTTTCCTTTGGAGAATGTCATGTTTAGGAACATCAGTTACAGGTTTTTGTTTTGTTATTTCTACATGGGAAGTAGATTTTATCCATAAAAAGAGTTACTTTACACAATTGTCATTTTGGCAAGAAGATTGACATGCAAAATATTGTATAATTGCTTTTAGTTCATCATACTACACCCAATATATTTTAGGTAGTGAACATTGTTCATTAATACAAAAATGAAAAATGAGGGGGGTGTTGGACTTATTCTGAATGACACCTGCTGCCACAAAAGGGGGATACAAAAAAAATATGCAATGTTTTAACCACTTAAACCATCTATACTTGGTTGACCGGAATCCCCCAGGGCTCTATACCTGGTATGCACCTTTTTTCTCGCCGCATGTCCGCCAAAAGAATAGACGCCCGAGAGGAGAAAATAGATCAAAATGTAATAAGTTGTTGTGTATCAATACTTAATAATTACGTCGCAAAAATAACACGGCAATAACCCAGTAATGGCCGTCGCCGCCGCGTTTTGCGGTGGAAGTAAATTGGGCTTTTCTTTTCTCCAACTTCCCCTCCCCCGTGACGAGAGTGTTCTCTCTCTCTCTCTCTCTCTCTCTCTCTCTCTCTCTCTCTCTCTCTCAGCTGTGCCACTTCAGCTTGGGGACGGAGCTGATTTCAAGACAGTGTTATTACCATAGAGGGCCCGGTGCTGCGCTGACCCTTCCAATCTAATATACCGTTTCCATAAACATTTATGCCGCTTCAGCTACTGCTGAGTTCGCCTTTAATCCGCCGAGGCCGGGAGCGCGCCTTTGTCGCTTTAGATTTGGGCCACTTTAACCATTATGTTATGCTTTTAACTGTTGAAAAATAGCAGATATACAAGCTCGCAGCGCGGCTTGTAGATCTGCTATTTTTGAAAAATTGTGAGGATTTGTGCAAGTCTTTGAATATTTTGACACCGATTCTATAAGTGTCTTCTAAATCCTAAGGTTAAAAAAACTATGTTTCTATGCCAATGGTGCTCGACCCCCAGAATTACATGTATTTGGCCGCGGACCCCCATCTCAAAATATGTTGTTCCAGCCGGGACCCCCATAAGCAGAGATTTGAGTTACAGAAGTTTGCTTTGCTTTGAAGTCTGGTGCCGCGCCGTGAGCTTGTATGTCTATCTTTCAATAGCTAAAGTATCAAATAATACCAGGTCTTCATGGGTTAATTGAGGCAATGATCTGAATCTGAATATGTAAGACAGGGACTGAACACTGTTTTGCAGCTCCGGTAGACAGAGGTGAATATAATGTGTAAAATGATGCAAATTACTGCTATTGTAATGATGCCCCCTTTTAGAGTGTCTATCTCATTCTCTCTCTCTCTCTCTCTCTCTCTCTCTCTCTCTCTCTGGCTTTTGCTATTGTTGCATATTGTTGTTTATCTTGGGTATTAACAGCTTGTGTGAGTGCTACACATATCTGTGTGCGCGCAGTAGCATTAGAAACATAATGCATTTAAACATAATGCACAGACTGAGTAACCTGTTGTCGGTACATATTGCTACGGTTTTCCATCGCATGGGTTTGTTGTTGTTGTTATCTGTACTATATTATTTAAAGTCCATGCGATGGTTACATCAAAGGGCTGTAAAATAAATGGAAATGCTGCTAGCTACTGTAGCATGTGCTTGTGTGGTGCTCAGCGTGTAAAAAAAAATAAAACATTAAAGGAGCTGTTAGTGTGTCGAATTCTCGAAAAAAAGTTTTTCTGATTTTTTTTTTAAGACTTTGTCCTATCAGGCCAAGAAAGAGAACTTGTACATGAGTCATGACACAGGATAAACTAATGACAGGATGAACTAATGACATTGTAAGAAAAAAAGAGAAAATGAGCAGACAAATTTCGAACCGTAAAACAAGCTGATAAATGATCTTTGTGGGGTTCCCTCTCCTGATTGGAGGAAAGCTGTAACCCGCCTCAAAATGTATTCTCTGTTTACTGAAGAGCCGGAGGGAGAGACAGGGAGAACCCTGTTATTGAACATATAGAGCAATATAGAGCTTGAACTTAACCAAAAATATCACTTTACAGTCCCTTTGTGAAGCTATACCAAAAAAAACGAAAACGCTTGCTATATTGTCCTTTCTGTATGCACTGAGTCTGATTCAAATTGCAGCTTGATCCCTAAACAGAACCTGACATGTATGGTCACTGTCGGGTGGCAACCTCATTATGTCCAAAACTTGTTACTTTACAGGATTTAAATGCAAAAATAGCAGATATACAAGCTCAAGGCTGCAAGCTTGTAGTAGATCTGCTATTTTTGAAAATGTGTGAAAATCTTAGGTTATATATGTTTCAATGCAAACTTCTGTAACTGAAATATCTGCTGCTGGGGGGGGGGGGGGTCCCCCATATTTAGTGATGGGGGGGTCCGGTCCGCGACCAAATACATATAATTCTGGTGGTCATTGACATTTAGAAGAGATTTATAGAATCGGGTCAAAATATTCAAAGACTTGCACAAATGTTCACAATTTTACAGAAATAGCTCACAGATACGCTGCCCGACAGCGACGATACGATAAGAGCGGCTCAGCGTGCGTAACGCACGCATGCACAGGGGCGTCACACCAAATTCTGGGCCCTGGGTACAACAAGGATTCACTGCGGGCCCCCCGTGAACGCTAACTATTGAAAAATAGCAGATATACAAGCTCACAGCGCGGCACCGAGTGCCGCGCTGCGAGCTTGTATATCTGCTATTTATTTTTTTTATTGTGAAAATGTGTGCAAGAAACCTATGTTTCCATGTCGGTGGTGCTCAAACTTTTTCATGTCAAGGACCCCCAAGATGATATGTATTTGGCCACGGACCCCCATCTGAAAATATTTAGTTCCAGGGACCCCCCAGAAGCAAAAATTGAGTTACAAATGTTTGCTTAAAAATATATATATATTCAAAGATTTGCACCCATTTTCACGACTTTTCAAAAATAGCAGATCTACAAGCTTGCAGTGCGGCACTCGGTGCCGCGCTGTGAGCTTGTATATCTGCTGTTTTTCAAAGTTACTAGGGCCCCTCCACCTTGGGCCCTAGTAACTGAGTCCCACTTTCCCTCCCCTTGTGACGCCCCTGTGCACACACACACAGGTCTCCAGAACAGTGATGTCTGGCGATGGGTTTATGTAACTAGGAGCTGAAAGGGGAACACCTGACCAAGGTGACAGCTCCATCAGCGCGGATCACGATGCGTCAGCCGAACGCCATGCAGCACGCCACGCGTAGAGCTGTCTGTCAACGGACAAGGTGACATCTCATGGCCGACATGAGTGACACCTGTCAGTCACGGCTGTGTGATTTGATGCGTATACGCGGTTCTGCGCGCGTGCGTGCATGTCTGCTGGACCACCTGTGTTGTCTCGGTGAGAGAGGCAGCTTTGACTGTGGATACGATACGGTTACTACGACTACCAAATACGGTTACTACGACTACCAAGTCGCTGTTGTCGGGCAGAAACCTCTTATCTGTGTTTTAACTTTTTTATTTTTTTCCCCATAGTTTAAAGGAGTAGTTCACCCCCAAAATGACTTCACACCCATGGAGACTTGAGTACAATAATATTTTTTAGTTTTTGTCGCATTCCTAAGCCAATGATTTGATTATAATGAATGTGTCTCCTCAAATTATTGGCTTAGGAATGCGACATAAACAAAATAATTATATTGAACTCAAGTCTCTATGGCAGGGTTCCCCAATAGGCGGCCCACGGGCCGCACTGTCTGGCCCACACCAACCCCAGTAATAATGGTGGTATAAGAGCAGCAACAACACTAGTATATCGCCGTTGTCGGGTGGAAATCTCGTATCTCCAAATTTGTACGTTGTTTTGCAAATCATACAAGGCCGTCGCACAAAAGTAATTTAACTAATCTAATTTAAATACTTTAATAAATGATAAATGCAAAACGAACGGTTTTGGACATACAAGATTTTCACCCGACAACGACGATATCTGAGCTGTCGCTGGAGTAGCAGGAACGTCGGCGACGCCCCCTGCAATGTTGTGGCCCTCGGCTTGGTACCCTAGACATAATTCGGCCCTTGGGGAAAACTAATTGGGGAACCATGGGTGACTAATCAATAGGAAAAAAAAATCTTTCTGGGGTGAACTACTCCTTTAATGCTCTCACTGTACAGCATCACAGAAAAGCATAGGAAGTAGCAGATCTACAAGCCCGGAAGCGAGTATACCTACCGTAGGAGACGGGGTTGCATAAATTAGAAGGCGCGGCTTGTGATTGGCTGGAGCGGAGGTCTGGAGCGCTCGGCTGTGGTCACTTGGACTGCGCGGGCGTTTATCGTGGGCTTAAATATAACGATTGCATTCACCACGCCTTCGTAACTCGCGCGGTGCTCCGCCGGCCGCGCGGCCCTGGCCCACTCTTCGCGGGCACTCGCGCCTGCGGCGCTCGGGCGCGAAGAGCAGGACCAAGGTCCGCTGGCCTTCGCGTCGCTTGCAATGTCGTGGACAATAACTGTGACATCTAACCATAAAACGAGCGCTCCTTCAAACACCGTCTCCTACGTTTGGAATAATAGCAGCCCGGAAAGCGCCACAAGGCGCCGAAAACGCTGCGTGAAGAACTTTGCGATCTGTTACTTTAGCTATTTTTGAATTTGAATCCTGAAAGGTAACAGTTTTATGACGTTTCCACCCGACAACGTTTACGATTTAAAAATGTAATTATAGAAATGTTCCTTATTAAACGTGGTGTCTGCTCTTTTTTATTTTTAGAAAGTGAACCCTAGCACTATTACGACCACCACTGAAACGTGTTTTCCTGTACAAATGCATAAATGTAAAAAAAAACCAAAATAAACATATTGTTTAAAAAAAAATAAAAAAATGCAGAAATGCGGGCTGCGTACATTAGGTACATATAAAGGGTGTTCCTATGCAACACAGTGAAAAACAAAACAAAGCACCACAACCACCTCACCAGCTATGATCTGTGTCTGTGTCCGTTTCATAACAACATACCTATATCTAGTAAGAGAGAGGGAGAGATGGAGTGTACAAACAGAACATTATGAGTCCATTTGGTCCCATTTAACTCCCAAATACCTGGAACGCGCCCGAGTCGCGTTAGATTTGAACCACTTTAACCATTAGTTTATGCTTTAACTATTGAAAAATAGCAGATATACAAGCTCACAGCGCGGCACCGAGTGCCGCGCTGCGAGCTTGTAGATCTGCTATTTTTGAAAAAATCGTGAAAATGTGTGCAAGTCTTTGAATATCTTTGACCCGATCTTTGACCTGACTTCTAAATCCTTCCTCTAAATCAGCTGTTCTCAAACTTTTTCATGTCAAGGACCCCTTAAATCAGACCGCAGACCCTTATCTCAAAATATGTTGTTCCAGGGACCCCCCAGAAGCAGAGATTTGAGTTACAAAAGTCTGCTTTGAAAGATATATATTGAAAAATCTGCACACATCTTCACGATTTTTCAAAAATAGCAGATCTACAAGCTCGCAGCGCGGCACTCGGTGCCGCGCTGTGAGCTTGTATATCTGCTATTTTTCAATAGCTAAAGCATTCAATAATTGTAGGCCTAAATGGGTTAAAAACTCTTTTAAGTCAAATGAACTCTGAGATTCCACCACCGCGTACCCATCCTCTTAAAGCCGTACTTATCGATCGCCACGTGCTACCGTACCGTCTCTTGTTGATCCTTTTGGACCGCGCTTTTTTACTTATCATTTACTGTACTAGTAGTGGCTTCATCAAGAGCAATTATTATCCTCTCTGGTGAAATATGCTTAGCCTGCATTCCAGACAGACAGAGAGAGAGAGAGTGAGTGAGTGAGTGTGCGAAAGGGGAGAGGAAGAGAGAGAGAGAGAGAGAGAGAGAGAAACTGCTTTTATTTACCATGTCTTTTTTAAGCTCCAGCCACCCACACACAAATGCTAATAGCACAATAGCACTCTAGCGCAGCGGCGTTTGTCTAAAGGCAGAGGGAGACCCCATCACCTCATCGTTCCCATCAAACTCCTACTCCCATCCCAGCTCTGACCTGCACACAAACACTGTTCAGGCTCTGCTTATAGGTGAGCAGCAGCTCTCTCTCTCTCTCCCTCTCTCTCTCTTAACACAGGCCTCAGTCTGTGGTACCAGGATGTAACCATCAGAGAGAGAGAGAGAGAGAGAGAGAGAGAGAGAGATGAGAGAGAGAGAGAGAGAGAGAGAGAGAGAGAGAGAGAGAGAGAGAGAGAGAGAGAGAGAGAGAGAGAGAGAGAGAGAGAGAGAGAGAGAGAGAGAGAGAGAGAGAGAGAGAGAGAGAGAGAGGCCAGTGGTGTTAGGCAACTGTCTGTCTGTGAGCACACCACTAAGCCAAGCAGCGCCTCGCTCAACATGTGAGTGCTCTCTGCTGGCGATGATGTAGTACTGCAGCGCAAGGGATTTGCTAACATGGGGGGAGAGAAGCTTTCCTCCAATTGTGTCATGATGACAGTCTGACATAACGATTTGTTTACATATTCAAGATAAAATAGCAGATCTACAGGCTATGTATAAAAGTGGGAGATAGTAGAAAAAACATAGTAGAGATAGTAGAAAACATAGGCTAATTTCAGTAATTGTTGTACAGTAAGTGTATACAGGAAGTATAGCAATTAGTTGTCTACTGAGAATGGAGCCCCTGAACTATAATAAATATTTGTAATTATACAATATCTATATGAAGAAAAATATATATAGATAAATGTATAATCATAGAGTAATAATGTTGAGGCGTGTTCATATAGGAATTAAATGAATGTTAGTCCTTTTGGAAGCTCTCCTGTGGTCATAATGATGACTGGTGGCTTGTGCACGACAGTGACCTCTTCTGGCCAGAGCCTCAAAATGCATGCCTTCGTGTCTACTCTGCAGTAGTGAGTCTTGAACCTTCACCCCTCCCTTCCAGCCAGCCAGCCACCCATCCTCCCTCCATCCAACCCATCCTCCCTCCATCCATCCAACCCACCCACTCAAGTGCTTAGCCAATCTCTGTCCAGCGAGGGGAGAAAGGAGCGACCGTACATGGACATGAGCCCCCTATACATACAGTACACGGGTTGTTTGGGAACGGGACAAAACAAACAGTGCTCTCTGCGTCGTCCAGACTGGAAACTACAGCTCGGGCTCTCACTGTGTTTGTCCACTGAGTTGTTTACATGTCCTCTGCTGTAGAGCGGCCCCTCTCACAGCCTCTAAAAGCCCATTTTCCACTGCAGCTTTAGCACCACACTACACCACACCACACCACACCGCACCACATAAAAAATATCTAAATTTTCCATTACACAAAAGTACCCCTATTAGTAAGAAACAAATTGAACCTTATAACTGTGATTATAATACAATATAAATTTGTATTACAACTACCCTAAATTATAATACACTATAATGGATTATAACTGTGATATAATATAATTTAAAAAAAAGTATTAATGATTTACTATGATAATTATAATACACTATAATAGATTATAACAGTGATTATAACACAACATAATCTATTATCATGTATCACAACTATATCTTGGTGGTCTAAATAAAGTCAGGGAGTGATCAGTCATTATGAAGTGTTTGGCCTTATTTAGCTCAGACCTACTCTAGATTGGATACTTTTTAGTACCACGTTTAGTACCCACTCCACCCAGGTATTTGTAGTGGAAAACCTGGCACAAGTGGGCGGAATGGAGTGGTGTGGTGTTGGGCCAGTGGAAAAGAGGCATTTGTGTCTCTCAGTGGCTTTCCTCTGTCTGTGTGTCGGTCTCTCTCTCTCTCTCTCTCTCTCTCTCTCTCTCTCTCAGCGACTCTCTCTCGCTCTCTCTCTCTCTCTCCTCTCCCGGTCGGTCGGTCTCACTTTGTCCTTCCCTCCTCCCCCTCCCCTCCAGTGAGTTGTCAGAGATGCACACACATCGCCTTCACTAGCCTCTACTCCAGTGGTTCTCAACCTGTGGTCGGGACCCAGCGGGTTCCCCAAATTATTGGGGGGGGGGGGGGGGGGGGGGGGGGGGGGGTGCAGAACATTGTTTTCTCACTCAACAGTAAACAAACCAACATAAAGTTTAAGTGTATAGACTAGAGAGTATATGCACATTTCTAAAGTGACAATGTAATTTTTTAATACATCTAAAATGACAAATTAAACATTGGCCAAATTGTTAAATATTAGAGGCAGAAATTGTGAAATAGCCGATCTACATGCTCAAGCGAGGCGTTGTGAGCATGTAGATCTGCTATTTCCATAATAGAACAAAATGTTACGCCTAAATTCTTAGTGCTCGTCTGGGTAGGTCCCCAGTTAAAATATGAATATTTTGGGGGGTCGTGGCCTGAAAAGGTTGAGAACCACCGCTCTACTCCACAGAGAGAGAGAGAGAGAGAGAGAGAGAGAGAGAGAGAGAGAGAGAGACCAACTTCTGCTTATGACACTTTTGTCTGAGGAGTGATTGGAGTGAGGATGTCTGAGCAGCTCATCGCATTGTCCGAGGCGTCGCTTGTGAGACGCTAATTGTCGAGTCAAGGTTTTTGTCAAAGCCCGAGACGAGGAGTGAGTGACGCACGCACGCACACGCACGCACGCACACACACACGCACACACACACACATGCGGGTGGAATAACACGAGGGGAGCTAGGCTGTACATGCAGACAGACAGGTATGCACAGTGGCATGCAGACAGACAGACAGGCAGACAGGACAGACAGACAGACAGACACACATGCACCATGACATGCAGACAGACAGATAGACAGACATTCATAGGGCTGTCAAAATTATTACATAATCGTCTAATCGCAATTATTTCAGGTAATCGCAATTATTTTTCACAATCGTCATAAACGTTTCATGTTGAGAAATGTTAATATAGTTACAGACACTCTCAAAAAGTAGTGGAAATAGCAGATCTACAAGTGAGCTTGTAGATCGGCTATTTCCACTATCAATGTTCTTTTTTAAGTATAAAAATTGTCAAATGTGTCAGTAATTTCTTTGTATATTTAGGTTACGTGTCATATCTGCCATGTGCAACTTCAAAGCCTACAAGCCAAACCAGAAATGTAATTGTCAACGACAAAAACACAATTAAATCGTTAATCGCAATATTTGAGTGACAATTAATGGTCATGTCAAATGTCATAATCGTGACAGCTCTACATGCACCATGACATGCAGACAGACAGACAGACAGACAGACAGACATGCAGCCTGGCATGCAGGACAGACAGACAGACAGACAGACAGACATGCAAGCTGGCATGCATGCAGACAGACAGACAGACAGACAGGACAGACAGACATGCAGCCTGCGTACAAAGGGGGAACAAGTGGGTCGTTACATGAGTGCAGCTGCTTATTAAGACTCACTCCTTCGTGCTTCTATTCCTTTCATCACCACTCGACCACAAAGTGATTTTTCTGTGCCTCGCACAAAAGACGCAGAGAGATTTTTCTAATGGACAAATCCTCGAATAAAAAAATGTCGCGGATGCGGGCTCTGCTTTCGACCCGCGATTTATAATAATACAATAAACGGCGCGAGTTCTGTATGAAAGTATCTGTCGGGAAAACCCTGTGTGGGAAGAGAGCGAGGCATAGAGACAAATGGAGAGAGAGGGGGAGAGAGAGAGAGAGCGAGAGAGAATATGAAAGACCCCCAATTCTCTCCAAAGCCATAATAGTGAAATGAGCACATATAAATGTG